>NC_051334.1:157349458-157636673 GCF_015220235.1 Choloepus didactylus | reverse complement strand
AATAAATGAATGAACCCAGTGTGTGCCCCAGCAATTTAGATTTTTATACACTATTTTCTGTTTTTGTCATGAAACAGGGTACTGTAGGGGTCACTATGCTGACAGAAAACCAGTACTGGACAGTCTGATAAACTCAAGTGTCCATCATTCCTTGGGGCTCCCCTTTTACTAACTAGTCACATTGACAGGGGAATTTATAAGAAAGATCTATTTTGTGAGATGCTTTAGTCACCAGAATCCCACACTTTGGAGATCAAATCTCACTTCCCTCAAATCCTTGGCCTGTGTTTGGTAAATTATTCTCTCAAAACTTATTTCAAATTTTCTGACACAGCAGAGGGAAGCAGGAAGTTGATAAAAGTAAGGTATTTCCCTGAGCACATGCATTATTTTCCACCAAATGTCAGTTTTAGCAGACAGAGTAAACTATGAAATAAAACAGCTGAGTATTTGGTGGATGTTCAAATCCCTAAACACATATATGCAATGAGGGCATAGGCTTGATAGCAATCTCACCTTTTCCCCCCCAAAAAAAATCCCCAATTACATATTTACATCCATTCCCAGAATATGCATTTAAAAGATACCAAGTACATATTAATGGTTCTAAAATGCACAATATTTAATTTGTGTGGAATTCTAAAACTTCTAAATTTAGGGCTATGGTGGTTTGAAGCTATGTACCCAGGAAAAACATATTTTTTAACTTAATCCATTCCTGTGGGTATGAACTCTTATAAGTGAAAACTTTTGATATGGTTACTTCAATTAAGGTGTGGCCCAGCTGAATCAGGGTGGGTCTTAATCCTATTACTCAAGGCCTTATAGGGAAGGTCACAGAGAGAGAGAGAAAGACAGAGGAAGCAGCCAGAAGCTGAACATCAGTGGAAGCCAGAAGAGAAGGGCTAGACAAAGAGACACTGCCATGTGCCTTGCCATGTGACAAGCTAAGGACCAAGGATACTGGCAGCCAGCCCCAGAATGCCACAGTCTTCAGGGAGAAAGCATCACCTTGATAATGCCTTGATTTGGATGTTCTGTTGGTTTTAAAACCATGAGCTGATAACTTCCCATTGTTTAAGCTAACCCACTACATGGTATTAGCTTTAGCAAAGAGGAAATTGAAACAAGGGGGAAAACAAAACTGCTAGTGATATATTTAAGGTCTGTTTTTTTGAAATTCCTTGTGTGTAAGATAGCTTTCACTTCTGAAAGAGACCTCATCCCTTACTGCTAAAAGTTCAGTGTTTTTCCCTCCCTCTCTCCTTCCTTCCTCTCTTTCTTCCTTCAGTCCATCTGCCCATCCTTCCCCTCACCTCTTTCTCCCTCTCAAAGAATAATCTGTCTCAGAAAAATGAAGATTTACACCCTATATCAGTCATTCACTTTTTGCTAGCTCAAAGACACATCTCTGCTGGGAAATCTTTCATCATTTCCATTCATTCCATAAAGTTAGTAAATTCATTCTAAATTCTGGGATGAAAGTAAAGAAATTCATCTAAAGTGCCAAGCAGAAATAAGTAGAAATGGACACAAGCTTGACTTTTGCTTTTTGTTCTGGTCCAGGTAGTATGACAGTTCCATATAACCTCTGCCATAGAAAAGGAAGAGAATTTGTGGAGGCAAGGGCAGAGACACTTTTCTGACAGTGGATTGAAACTGGAATAAACTGTGTCTAAGTCATAGCCAGAGCATCAGTTAGAAATATTCTGTCAAATCTGCTATTTTGGCTACCTTAGTAATCAAACCATTTCAGTGGATGCATTCATGGAGAACAGAATGCAGAGTGATTTAAGAGTATGTGGCATTGGAGAGAATCAGGCCCAACTGCACACTTAACTGAGTCTAATTAGCAGCTCTGTGACCTTGGTCAAGTCACTTTGCTGTTCTGAGCCCCAGTTTCCTCATCTATAAAAGGGGATAGTATTACTTACCTCATAAGGTGGTCATGAGGATCCACTGAAACAGTATTTAACACATTGCCTAGCACAGACTAAGTGCTGAATAAATACTAATAATAGTTGACTTGCTGTTGTTATTATGCTTATAGCTTGTTTGTTAAATGAAAAATGACTATATTCATGCACATAGACCAGTTCAGAAAAACCCTTGGTTAAATTCCAACAATTGCCTAATAAGGAGAAGAGGAGTAATGTTTGATGAGAACCAATATGTCATTTCATTTAATCCTCACAGCAAGCCTGGGAAATTCATATTATAGTTCTCAGTTTGTAATTGAAGAAGTAGGGGCTCATATAAGGTAAGTGATTTGTCCAAGGTTATAAAACTAGTTAAGTGACAATGACTGGGATTCAAATCCAGCTCAGTCTAGTTCTATAGCCTGTTCTATCACCCCACCTTAATCCTAACAACCTATTATTCTCTATACATTCTTCAAGTTTCTGTTTATATCCTATCTCTTCCATCAAGCATTCTTTGGTCCACAGTGATAAATTTCTGCTTATTTTGCTTCCTAGAATTATTTGAATTTTAATTCATCCCACCTCCCTATCCCTCAACCACCACCACCAAGAAATACACTATAGGACTTCTGGGAAGAGGGCAGAATAGGAGAGGCAGAGCAAAATTCTCCCCTGTGGAATACTAGAGAAAAGGCAGAAAATGACTGGGGCAGTGGTTTCAGGGTATAAGTGGACAGAGAAATACCTCTACAATATATAGGGGGTACCTGGATGGAAAAGTGGAGAACCAATGACTGAAAGGACAGGGTGAGTTTATTCAAACATGACCACTGCCATGGCTGGCACCTACATGCAGGCCAGAATGGGAGGGATAGGAGCTCCACATTCCAATCTCAGCAAACAACTGTGGAGATAACCCTTCTCAGCCCTGCAGCCAGAAGCTCCCAGGAGAGAACTTGGGAAACAGCTTACTTCTTTTGGTCACACACAGAAATCTTGGTACAGTGCAAAGTACCTACACCTCAGCCCTGAGGTGAGCTGCTGTGGGGGCCTGAATCTCAGGAAGATTGGGGTCCCTCCCTTGGGAGGAGATGGGACACAGAGCTGAGCAGAGCTGATTCAACAATCAGCAGGTGAGAGAGACAGTCTGTATTCCATTGCTTGTGCCCCTTCTCCATGGAGGCCCACAATGTGCATGGGAGAGAGGCAGGGACAAGAGACAGTGCCACACTGAAGTTCCAGTAGCCCCTCCCCCACCTGAGAGACCTGTGGGCACATGGCAGACATGTGGGTCAAATAAAAGCACACCTCTGTTAGGTCAGAGTCATTTAAGAATCCACACAATACAGCGAGTCAAAGTTTAAGTGTAAAGTTTAAGATTTATTAGAAGAAGAAAGCAGGTGGGAGCCAGTGAAAAGAAAGAAAATGACTCCAGCTCTCTTTCTGAGAGTGGCATTTTTTAAAGAAAAAAAAATCACATGGGGAGGGAAGAGTGTCCTGTGTTTTGAGTGGGTGAGGGCTTATCAACTTCTGAGTTTATTGGTTGCTAGGGTTCTAACAAACTACTCTTCTTTGATGTGCAGCTGTATTATCTATGTGGAGGAAACAGGCCTTTTAGCTTGCTTGTGATCATTCATCTTATGGACCTATCTGATCTTGCCTTATCTGCCTTTTGGGGTTAAGGCACCAATATGACTGGGATTTCTAAAACAGCCTTCAACCTTTAGTTTATGGTGCACCTGGTTTCTATGAGATAAGCTGCAGGGCCCCTGGATCAGACATTCCTTATATATGTTAGACTCTTTTTTCTGCAGTCTGACATTCTTACCTTTTACTTTTAATAAAATTGGCAAAAGTTTAGGTTGAATTTGGGTTAATGTTTTAACTTTGCTTGAGGCAACTTTTGGAGGGGGCAGGGGAATTGTGTTATTTCTTTAGCTTCTTTTGGCTGGGTGGGGACATAGTTGGGGAAAGTTGCCTTGAACTAAAGTTTCAGTATTATTAAACTGATGCTTGTACATCTGCAGGAATGGGCTGATAGTGAGGTTCTGGCTATGGCAGGAGCAAACGCTCAAATTTTTGTTGCAACAGGAGCACGTTTTCAGAATTTTGCTTGTTAGTCATGGCTGCTATTGACCTATTGATAAATTTAAATAGACATTGTAAGAGACAAGGAGCAAAAAGGAAAATTAATATAAGGATAATTAATGGCCCAATAAGGGGGAGCAGAATAGCTCACAGAGGCATAGAAAAGAATGAAAGAAAATTTGAGAGAAAGTTTTCTAACCAGGAGTCACTTACATTTGCTAGACTATTTCTTATTATGTTTATATTCTGTTTCAGTACTTGTAAGTTTTGTTCAATCTGCCCTGTATTATTGATGTAAAAACAAGTTTTCATTTATTATTGCACAAGCTCCTCCTGCTGTTGCAGTTAGAACATCTAGTGCTCTTCTATTTTGTATGACTACTTTAGCTAAATTATTTAAAGATTGTTCTTGTTTTCCTAATGCCTCAATAGTGGCATTCCATGTTTGTTGTAGCATTTGGTGTTCTAGTTTGCTAATGTTGCCAGAAAGCAAAACACCAGAGATGGATTGGCTTTTATAAAAGGGGGTTTATTTGGTTACACAGTTACAGTCTTAAGGCCATAAAGCATCCAAGGTAACATATCAACAATTGGCTACCTTCACTGGAGGATGGCCAATGGTATCCAGAAAACTTCTGTTAGCTGGGAAGGCACATGGCTGGTGTCTGCTCCAAAGTTCTGGTTTAAAAATGGCTTTCTCCCAGGATGTTCCTCTCTGGGCTGCAGTTCCTCAAAAATGTCACTCTTTGTTGGACTTGGGGTATTTGTCCTCTCTTAGCTTGTCTGGAGCAAGAGTCTGCTTTCAACAGCTGTCTTAAAACTGTCTCTCATCTGCAGCTCATGTGCTTTCTTCAAAGTGTCCCTTTAGGCTGTAGCTCCTCTTCAAAATGTCACTCACAGCTGCACTTAGTTCCCTCTGCCCATCAGCTTATTTATATGGCTCCACTGATCAAGGCCCACCCTGAATGGGTGAGGTCATGCCTCCATGGAAATGTTTCATCAGAGTTATCACCTACAGTTGGGTGGGGTGCATTTCCATGCAAACAACCTAATCCAAATGTTCCAACTTAATCCCCACTAATATGTCTGCCCCACAAGATTTCATCAAAGAATATGGCTTTTTATGGGGGACATAATACATTCAAACCAGCACATTCCACTCCCTGGGCCCCAGAAAAACATTTTCTTTCCAAATACAAAATGCATTCATCCCACAAAAATATCACAGAAACTTAAATTATTTCAGTAACAATAAGATCCCATCAAAATCAATTATAGGCATGGTCAGTACTAAGGCATAATTTTCCTTTAGCTGTGGATCTGTGAACTTAGAACAAGCTATGTGCTTCCAATATACAAAGGAGGGACATACATAGGATAAACATTCCCATTGTCATAAGGAGAAACAATAAGGAAAACAGAGTTAACAGGACCAAAACAATTCCTAAAACCCACACGACAAACTCCATTAGATTTCAAAGTCTGGGAGCCATTTACAGAACAGCGTTGCATCCCTGGTGCTTGAGAGAGCAGGAGTCTAACCCTCCCTAAGGGCCTTTTTGGCAGACCTTTCCTCTCCAAATGCTGGGGTGAGTTCTCCAACATATCCACACATTGGGGAGACCACCTTCTTGGCCCCACCCTCCTCAAACATCAGCACCCAGATTCCCTTCCAAATCCAGGGCACATGCTCAAACCCTTCAAAATAGTGGGGTGGCAGCCAGGCTCTCCCCATTCCCCTGGGAATGTGTGCCACCCTCTTTGGGTCCTGGGGTGGCAAAACTCTTACAGAGAATTGGAAAGAAGACCCACTCTTGACCTCTGGGGCAAACTCACCCTTTCAATGTATGTGAGACACTCCACTCTCCCAGCCTGAGACCTCTTGACTCCAGACCTTAACCTCCATGGCTCTGTATTTGAAGAAATTTTTCCTTCAATATGTTCCTTGTCTGTCTCTTCCAGTCCAGACCTGCAGTGGGTCCATCTATAACGATCTTACAAAAATTCTGTTGGCTTCACATGAAGCACACAGGGGTCAAAGCTGTCAGACAATAGGACTTTCCACAAATATTTTCTGCTTAACTCCATCTCCAGTCTTGGATTGTACTGAAATGGTGGCTGGGTTTCATGCTTGGTTAAATCCTCATGTTGGGCTGTAGCTTCTAGGGATCCACCCCCTGGAAGCCTGGAATTTTCCAAAACATCAGTTTCTGGTTTCTTTGACTCCAAGAGTTCAGTTCTAAGTGTATCTCTGTCCTGTCACATTTTACTATAAGCTGCAAGGAGAAGCCAGGGTACATCCTCCACATGTAGTCTGGAGATCTGCTCAGCTAAGTGTTCCAAGTTGTCACTTTCAAATTCTTCTCTCCATCTAACACCAGGACTCAATTTTGCCAAATTCCCTGCCACTTTGAAACAAGGATCACCTTTCTTCCAGTTTGCAACAACATATTCATCATTTCTGTTCAAGTCCTCATCAGAAATATCTTTAGAGTCCATATTTCCACAAACAGTCTCTTCAAAGCAGTTTAGGCCTTTTCTATCAAGCTCCTCACAATTCTTCCAGAATCTTCCCCTTATCCATTTAAAAAGCCGCTCCAACATGTTTGGTATTTGCCAACTCAGCAGCAAAAGTACCCCACTTCTGGTACCAAAATCTGTTCTAGCTTGCTAATGCTGCTGGAATGCAAAACACCAGAGATGGATTGGCTTTTATAAAAGGGGGTTTATTTGGTTACACAGTTACAGTCTTAAGGCCATAAAGTGTCCAAGGTAACATATCGGCAATTGGGTACCTTCACTGGGGGATGGCCAATGGTGTCCAGAAAACCTCTGTTAGCTGGAAAGGCATGTGGCTGGTATCTGCTCCAAAGTTCTGGTTTCAAAATGGCTTTCTCCTACGATGCTCCTCTCTAGGCTGCAGTTCCTCAAAAATGTCACTCTTAGTTGGACTTGGGGTATTTGTCCTCTCGTAGCTTGTCTGGAGCAAGAGTCTGCTTTCAATGGTTGTCTTCAAACTGTCTCTCATCTGCAGCTCCTGTGCTGTCTTCAAAGTGTCCCTCTTGGCTGTAGCTCCTCTTCAAAATGTCACTCACAGCTGCACTTATTTCCCTCTGCCTGTCAGCTCATTTATATGGCTCCACTGATCAAGGCCCACCCTGAATGGTTGGGGCCATGCCTCCATGGAAATATTTCATCAGAGTTATCACCTACAGTTGGGTGGGGTGCATTTCCATGCAAACAACCTAATCCAAATGTTCCAACTTAATCCCCACTAATATGTCTGCCCCACAAGATTGCAACAAAGAATATGGCTTTTTCTGTGGGAATAATACATTCAAACCAGCACATTTGGGATGTATTTATAATGGAGGCTTCTAGCATAGGAATACCAATGAACCAAAAAAGACCATGATATATAGTGTGACCTAGCCCTGGGTGTTCTAAAATTGGATTAACATGTCCTCAGTTTGGATTTAGCATTTGAGTTTGTATTCCAAAGAGGTTTAATTCTTTACATTTTCAGGCTTTCTTGACACTCATTTCAAGAAAGGATCCTAGATTGGGAATTTGTCCTGAAGAGACCATTTCAGCAGGGGCTAGGATTTGAGCATTGGGAACTAGTGTGGTGATAGTACAAGTTCCTGTCCACCTTTCTGGGAGTAGCAAGTATGCTGTGTCTCCACACAAGAAATAATACCCAGTGCCTATGAGAGAGAGAGCTGTTGGAGATCCTTGAAGGTAGACATAATGGGAGTTAGTAGGGAATAAGACAGTTTGGGGATTTAAGTTTTTATTTCCATCAAACTGTTCATCTATGCATAGAGGAGAAAAGTGAGGTTTGTGGGGGTCTTGCTGGCTGATTTGACTTTGGCACATCATGTTGTGGAAAAGGAGTTGAAGGAGATTATTTCTTCTTGATATTTTTGGGAATGAGGTACTGGGAGTTTGGGTTAAGGTTGTTTTGGTACAAAAATTTCTATTTTTAAAGCCTTGCTGTGGCAGCAGCAAAGGTGTTGGGGTTTATGGACATTATTTACTATTTGGCATAGAGCTGGGGAGACTGGTTAGGGGCATGACTTAGGCATAGACATTCTCTTGATGTGGAGCTATGTTTTCTTAAGTTCCATAAAGATTCTTTACTTATAATTTTGGTGAAATGATTTTTTGTTAGATTAAAAAGTTGTCCTGTGCAAGTTCCTAGGCCAAAATGTGGGTTGTTGTTTAAGGAGCTATTGAATATGGTTATGTCTTTGATGTACTGACATGTAGCATTTTGTACATTAGATCCCCAAAATAAGAACCTAGTATGATTGGCATATGTAATATAGTTATTTGGGTTATTAAGTTCCCATTTAAGTAGAGTTGAGTTGAAAGTTAAAGTATGATTACAGAAGGAAGTGTTAAGATGCCCTAATGTAAGGGCTTTAGGGCAGAGGAAATGTGAGAGAAGCATGGATAAGTTTTGTCTTCTAGTTTAGGTACAGTTTCAGTGGGGCCAGGGCCCCTTTTTTGGGTTTTTGTTGCAAAGATTTATATTGTTTTTCAGATGAATTGTTAGGGGGAGATTGATTGTTATAATACTGTAATTTATATAGAGGCAGATTATCAGAGTAAAGTAGTTTAAAACCATAATACTGAGGGGTTATGGTAAGTAGCATTTCTGGGCTAACTGGAAAGGCAGAGATAGAGAGAGAGGTGGAGTGTATAGAGTTTGGACATATCCAGCAGTTGGTTCTATTAATGGTTGTAGCAATGCTTTGAATGACAGGTGCAAATGGATGTTGAAATTGAGAAGATAGTTGTATTGTCATGGTTAAGAACATTGTAAGTTGGAAAAGCCACATAATGGAAGGGTGTTAATTATGCAAAAGATCAGATATCAGGAGGATAAGAATAAAGGAATATAAGGTGATTTGATCAGGGGTGTATTCTTGCAGATCTTCTTGAAGCCAGAGATCAGTAATGAACTCTAAAAGAGTGTTTAGGTTGAGAGGGTCTTTGAGTGACGGCCAGGCTAGGTTGTAAGAGATTATGTGTCAAAATGCGGGAGCAGAGGAAAAATTAGGCATGGGGCAATAGGGCTGAGTGCCACCAAATTAGGGTAAAATTAGTTCTTGGGAAGTAATTAAGATGGATTTCTTCTAGTAGAGCTAAAATTACTATGTGAAGAAGGAATGCAATTGTGAAAATAAAAAAAAAAAGCTAGGCCACAGACACAGCAGACTAAAGTACACATCCTATGCTTGGTCAGTTTTGGAGATTTTAAGCTTGAGTGTTCCAGTAGGCATATAGGAATATCGCTGGTTGTTGTCTCTCATTGGGCTGATTATGATCTTAGGGTTTGTTTCAGCAAGCTGTTGAGTTAGTTTAAGTCTGGAGAGGTGAACCCAAGATGTTAAGCTTGACAATTTAGCTGCTGTTGGGGTGGTGAATAAAACTGATATGGTCCTGTCCAAGAGGGGGTTAAAGATTTTGGTTGGAGATTTTTTAGATATACATAATCACCTGTGGATATATAAGGATTAATGTGGTTTTGGATAGCTTGGGGAAGATTAGCATTTGCATAATCCCTGAGAGTTGCTCCAATCTGAGTTAAAATGGGAAGGTAGTCTCCCTAGGAGGAGACTGGGGGAGGGAAGTTGCCATGCATTAAAGGCCTTCCATACATGATTTCATAAGGTCTTAACATATGGGGCTAACGGGACACTCCGAATTTTGAGAAGTGCAATTGGTAAAAGTTTAGGCCAAGGTAACTGAGTTTGGGTTTTTAACTTGGTTAGGTGCATTTTAATTATGCCATTCATTCATTCCACCTTGCCTGATGATTGAGGCTGGTATGGGGTATGTAGTTGCCAATGTATACCTAGGGCTTGTGTAATTTGGGAAATAAAGGCCAGGCCATTGTCTGATTGTATGGACATAGGGAGGCCAAACCTGGGAATTATGCTTTGTAATAAAACAGTAGTTACTTCAGAAGCTTTTTCTGAGGTGGTAGGGAAGACTTCAACCCATCTTGAAAAAGTTTCTACAAAAACTAAAAGGTATTTAAACTTTTTAATGGGTGGAAGATTAGTAAAGTCAATTTGCCAATCTTGTCCAGGGAATTGTCCTCTTGCTTGATGGAAAGGATAAGGGGCTGGTTTGAGATTGCCTTGAAGGGTGGAGCACTGACAGATGGTGCATATTTTTGTGATGTGCTGGAGTTCTGAGTAAAGGTTAGTATGACTTAAGGTTTGAGATAAAAGAGAGGCTGGCGACTTGGTGCTGATATGGAATTGATTATGCAGGTCAGTTAAAATTTTTTGTGCATGCTCTTGCAGCAAGACTACTTTATCATTTATGTAGAACCATCCCTCATTAAGGGTGGCACCAAGCTGGGATAAATCTGTTTGTTCCAAGGTGGAATACGCAGGCACTGAAGTGGGCATCACTAGAAGTTGAGTAGGGGTTTGAGCTTCTCTTTTTACTTCTTTATCTGCTTTGTTGTTACCCATTAAAATGGGGTCTTTACCACTTTGATGACCCTTACAATGAATAACTGCTACCTGGGTGGGGATTTGTGCTGCTTTGAGGAGTTTAAGGATAAGAGTTTTATTAATAATCAAAGAATTTTTAGAAGTAAGATATCTTCTTTCTTTCCATACAGCTAGATGTGAATGAATAATATGGAAAGCATATTTAGAATCAGTATAAATGTTAGTGGGGATATCTGTGGCTAATTTGAGAGCTTGAATGAGGGCTATAAGCTCTGCTTTCTGGGAAGTGGTGCCAGGGGGCAAAGGTCCAGAATTAATTATTTCCTGGGCAGATACTATGGCATATCTGGCTTGTTAAGAAGGATCTTTAAAAGCACTGCCTTCAATAGACCAGGTGTTAGCTGGAGGAGGTAGCAGAGTCTTTTATGTTGGGAAATGGGTGGAGAAAATGATCTATAGTTTCTATACAGTTATTCATAGGTTTTTGGTGCTTTGGAGGAGTAAGGAATTTTGCTGGGTTAGGAATTGTAGGTGAATAGGATATTGTAACTTGGGGGTTATAAAGGAGCCCTGCATGTAAAGATTGAATACGAGGGGGGAGGTGCTAGAGATAGCTTGGAAAGTTAAAAGAGAAGGGAGGTTATGAGAAGAAAGGACAGACAATTGAGCATATAGCACAAGTTTAAGAGATTATTTTATAAGAAGTGCTGCAGAGGCTAAGACTTTGAGACAGAGTGGCCACCCTAGGAAAGGGGAGTCTAAAGCGTTGGAGAAATAAGCAATTTTGTGATTGTATGGTCCACTTATTTGGGTTAACACTCCAAGAGCAAAACTGTCTTTATTGTCTACATATAGTGCAAAAGACTTGTTGAGGTCTGGAAGGATTAAGGCAGAAGCCTGTGTGAGAGCTGTTTTGAGTTGTTTAAATGAGTGTTGTTTAATAGCGGAAGGATCATCTAGTGGGTCCCAGAGGTCTCCCGCAGTGGCTTGATATAAGTTTTTAGTTATAAGTCCAAAACTGGGGATCCAGCTTCAGAAAAAATTGGTTAAACCAAGAAAAGAAAGAAGTTCTTGTTTGGTTTTGGGGAGAGGAGTATTTATGATTATTTCTTTGCACTGAGTGGTAATTCCCTTTTTGTTAGGAGAGAGGGAAAGTCCTAAGTAAGTGACTTGTGGCTGAGAAAATTGCCCTTTATCTTTGGAAATTTTGTATCCCTTTTGTTCTAAGTTTTTGAGGAGAGTGACTGTGTGTTTTTGCAATAAGGCTTCAGAGGGGCTGCACAGTAGGAGGTCATCTACATATTGAAGCAACGTATTGGGATGTAAATTTAGTGTTTGTAAATCAGAGGCTAAAGCTTTCCCAAATAGTTGTTAATTGCTTAGAAGTTTTGGTAAAAGGATCTGTCCAAGTAAAAGCAAACAGATTTTGAGAGTTGAGGTGAAGTGAAATAGTAAAGAAAGCATCTTTGAGGTCTAAGACTGTATAATGCATAGTATTTGGGGGAATTTGAGAGACTATTGAATACAGATTAGGAACTATAGGAGTAATAGGAATTGTGGCTTGGTTAACTGTTCTAAGATCTTGGACTAGCCAGTAAGTGCTGTTTGGTTTCTTTATTGCTAAAATAGGTGTGCTCGCTGGGGAGGCCGCTTCTTTAAGGAGCCCAGAGGTTAATAGTCTTTCAATTATGGGCTTTAGGCCTATAAGAGCTTGTGGGGTGAGAGGATATTGTGGTTTATTTGGATATTCTCCAGGTTCCTTGATAGAAACTTGGACAGGATTATGATGCTTAGTGATGGAAGGGGTGGAAGTGTCCCATACTTGAGGATTAACTCTTTCTAGCCATGAGGGCATAATTATTTCCTTGGGGGAAGAGAGTGTTTCTCCTACAGATAGGAGCAGGATGGATTCAGGTAATTTATTAACATACTTTATTTCTGATAATTGAATGGTGGCTTTAAGTTTTGTTAGACTATCTCATCCTAATAAAGGTGTGGGACATCCAGGAATTATTAAGAAACTGTGAGAGAAGTTATAGTTTTCTATGCTGCAGGCTAGAGGTAATGTTTCAAGGGAACTGAGCATTGACCTGCAATGCCTACAACTGAAATAGAGGAGGGAATGCTCAGGCAGAACATAGAATGTTGCACCCATGTCTAAAACAAAAGAAATGGGCTTATCTGCCACCTTTAAGGTTACCCTGGGTTCTGTGGCAGTGATGATCACCATCAGGGCAGTGTTGGAGCCTGGGCCCCATCAGTTGTTTGCAGCTAGTCCAAGGAGATCACCCAGTTCTGGAGCTGGTGACACCTGTTCAGGAAGAGATGGCTGCCCAAACCCCTGGTAGGAGGCCATGGGACAGTCAGCCTTTCAGTGACCTGTTTTGTGGCACCATGGGCAAGGACCTGGAAGCGGGCCTTGCGGTTGCTGAATTGCTCACTGAGTGCAGTGTTTGGCCCAGTGGCCTGTTTTACCACAATGAAAGCACAGGCAGGTTGGCACTTTTTCAGCCCTTAAATTTTGATTTTTATTGCCACAGTTTAGCCTGGGCTGCCTTAAGGCATTAGCAAGAAGCAAGTAATGAGCATCATCTCTTTCCTGTCTGACCTTCTCTCGAGCCACTTCCCTTTCCTCTCTCTCCTTTCCTTTTTGTTTTTATTTTTCTTCCTTTTCCTGCTCTTTTTGTTTTTCTATTCATTCCTTTTCTTCTTGTCTATTGTTAAATACTCTAAAAGCTGTTTTCATAAGTTCTTGCTGGGGTGTTTGAGGACCTTGTTCTATTTTTTGAAGTTTCTTACAAATATCTGTGGCTGATTGGGTAATAAAATGGGTATGGAGAAAAAGTGTTCCTTCTTGTGTGGAAGGATCAATGTTGGCATATTTTAGAATAGCTTCACTGAGGTGGTTTAGAAAGGTGGCAGGTTTTCATTAGCCTCTTGAGTAATTTCAGAAATTTTGTCATAGTTAACTGCTTTAAAGCCTGCCTTTCTCATTCCTTCAATAATGCAAGTAAGGAAATGCATTTTCTTTTTATCTGGGATTCGTCCTGATAGTTCCAGGTTGGGTCTGCTGTGGGGACTGCATTTGTTTCCTGCATGCCATGGAGAGAAATGGGATTCTCTGCAAAAAGTTTATCAGCATGGGCTGTAGCAGCAACCCAAATGTGATCTTTTTCTTTTGGAGTTGTGGTGGAAGTTATAATAACATAAACATCTTGATAAGTTAAGTCATAGGACTGAGTTAAATATTTGAATTCTTTTGTAAATTTGGTTGGATCAACTGAGAAGTACCCAAGCCATTTTTCTATTTGGCTTAAGGCTGAAAGGGAGAAGGGAACATGAACTTTCATTGTGCTTTCTTGTCCTGCTACTTCTCATAAGGGAAACAGACCCTTTGATGGGGGATTCATTATAGGCACCGGACAATGTGATTGAGTGAAAGGAGGCAAAAAGGGTTGGGAAGTTTGGGTAGAATCTGGGAGAGAGGGACAAAAGGTGGGAGCTAAGGTAGGAGAGAACTTGTTAGGGGCAGAGGTAAATTTGGGAGAAGAAGAAGAGGGAAGGGGAGCTGAAGAGGTTGGAGAGGAATCAGGATGGGGAGTATTTGAGGTAAGAGAGGGCTTATTAGAGATGGGGGTAGGTTTGGGAAGGGAAGGGGTTAAGGATGAGGGGAGAAGAGTGGAAGGGGTTGGAGAAGAATGGGGAGGGGGAGTATAGTCAGGAGGTGGATGGTCTGCTGGGTCAAGGGAGCAGAAGCTGTCTACAGGCTCTTCAGAGTTAGAGAATTTTACAATTTTTTTAAAGAGGGGAGTGAAAGACTTGGAAGGTTTTTCATGAAGAAGGAGGATTTGGTGAGAGGCAACAGAGTGGCACAAGGATGACCAGGATCAAAGAGTCCAAAAAGCTTGAAAATAAGGGGCTTCAGACCATTTGCCATTGCACCAAATAAAATGATCAAGTTCAGTGAGAATTTGTCAATCAAAAGTGCCATTTTCTGGCCAACATTTTTGTTGTTCTAAAGTATATAGCAGCCAAATTGTATTGCAGAAATGAATAAGTTTTTTTTGGTTTTACTTCCCCTTCCAATTGTAGTTTATTGAGATTGCAGAGTAAACATCTGAGGGGAGTAGATTTAGGAGGAAATGGAGTTTTGGAGTCACTTAAAAGTGGATATTGCCCATGATTATTTAAGAAATTTAAGAGGCTTATTGCTTGTTAGGGAACTTTGCTCACCGGAGGCTTATGGAGATCACTTGTGAGAGGCTCACAGCCCCCCTGCTCCTTTAGAGCCTTACAGTCTCCCTGAATTTAAGAGGTTTGTAGCTTGTTAGGGAACATTGCTCACTGGAGGCTTATGGAGATTGCCTGTGAGAGGCTCATGGTCCCCTGCTCCTTTAGAGGCTTATGGTCTCCCTGAAGGAAGATGATATGAATTGGGGCTATGCCTGTGGGAGGCTTATGGAGATGACCCATGAGAAGCTCATGGTCCCCCTGCTCCTTTGGAGGCTTACAGAGGCCACCCAAAACATTGCTCAAGTGAGACTAATGACCCAGATCCACATGACCCATCACAACAACAAAGCAGGCATTCCCAGTTTGTCATTGGGGATCAGGAAATTGCATACCATCTTTCACTCAAGGCATCTCCTGAGCTACTTTGACTGCTGCAATGGGGAAAAATGCTCCTGGAGCATTGGAGAGTTTTGACTGAGCACTCAGATTTTGCTAGGCTTACGAAGCTGGGGTGCAACATTAGAGCAGGCTTAGGCACTGCACTGGGGTGGGCCGGGGTGTCTCTGGGACACCGAACAAAACTCTCAAGGGGAGGATCTGGGCAGAAAGACATCACTTACCTAGGGCTGAATTAATCATAGATATTTGAGAACTGTGTGGGTAAGCTGGCATCATGTCAAGATGGTTTGAGTTGATGGACTCAAGCTACTGAATGCATGGAAACTTGAATGACTATATAGTCTGGGAACAGAGTTGACTGGAAGGCTGCCCCCTTGCCCCAAGGGGCTGGGAAACTCAAACCTTAGTCAGTCCTCCAAATGGGGTTGACTGAGAGGCTGTCCCATTGCCCCTTAAGGGGCCAGAGACTCAAGCCTCAGTTGAACCTCTGTATCTGAGTCATGGCACCAGATATTAGGTTGGAGTCATTCAAGAATCCACACAATGCAGTGAGTCAAAGTTTAAGTATAAAGTTTAAGATTTATTAGAGGAAGAAAACAGGTGGGAGCCAGCAAAAAGAAAGAAAATGGCTCCAGATCTCTTTCTGAGAGTGACATTTTTTAAAGAAACAAAAACCATATGGGGAGGGAAGGGTGTCCTGTGCTTTGAGTGGGTGGGGGCTTATCAACTTCTGAGTTGATTGGTTGCTAGGGTTCTAACACACTACTCTTCTTTGATGTGCAGCTGTATTATCTATGTGGAGGAAGCAGGCCTTTTGGCTTGCTTGTGGTCATTCATCTTATGGACCTATCTGATCTTGCCTTATCCACCTTTTGGGGTTGAGGCACCACTATGACTGGGATTTCTAAAACAGCCTTCAACCCTTAGTTTATGGCACACCTGGTTTCTGTGAGAAAAGCTTTGGGGCCCCTGGATCAGACATTCCTTCTATATGTTAGACAACCTCTGAGCTGATTGAGGACTGAGGAAGGTGAAACTCACAGCAACACAGCCCAAGACTGATACACTTGGAGGTTGGGGAATCACCAGGCCCACTTTGCCTTTAAGTGGACTCTTTGCCAAACAGCACAGTGCCCACCCTCACCCCTGGAGCTGGCAATCTCCAGAGCACAGGGAGAACAGCTGTGCTCATGGGATTTCAATCTGGTTTGGAGACTGCCCAGTGTAAAGCCACAGTCAGGGAAAAGTGGGCTTGAGGGGAAAAGGGGGACCAAGAGTGCCATCTGTTGGGAAGACAGGGAAAATGCATGCTGGCAAGTTGAGGTTCTGAAAAATTTTATACAGATATCCAAATAGACTGGCATTTCCCACAATAACCTTTTCAAGGTAAGCAAATTCCATGAAGTGACCAGAAAATCACAAAGCATATGAAGATCCAGGAAGGTATGGCTAAGGCAAATGACCAAATTAAAAAGACAGAGACACAGAATTTGGAACAACTAATCAAAGAAGAACATACACATTTCCAAAACAACTTCAATGGATTGGCTAAAGATATAAAGGACAGCAGGAAGACACATAAGAGCATAAATAAGAATTTAAAAGAGTAAATGGAAAAATAGTAGCTCTTATGGAAATGAATGATATTGTAGATCAGAATAAAAATATAGTAGAGAAACCCAACAGCAGATTTGAAGAGGCATAAAAAAAAAATACGTGAACTAGATGACAGGGAAATTGAATGTGAATGTATGAGAGAACAAATGAAAAAGATAAAAAAAATTGAAATGGATCTCAAGGAAATGATGGAGAACATTAAGTGCACAAATATAAGAATAAGTGGTTTCCCAGAAGGAGAAGAGTAAAGGGCTAGGAAGAGTTTTGGAGGAGATAATTGGAGAAAACTTCCCAACCCTTATAAAAGACAAAAACATGCAAATCAAAGAAGCCCAATGAACTCCAAATAGAATAAAACTGAATAGACTCACTCCAAGGCACATACTAACCAGACTGTCAAATGCTGAAGAGAAGAAAGTCATGAAAAAAGAGAAAAGAAATTCACAACACACAAGGGAAACCACATAAGACTAAGTACTGACTACCCAAGAGACACCTTGGAGGTGAGAAGGCAGAGGAATGACATATTTAAGGTTCTGAAAGAAAAAAAAAATTGCCAGCCAAGATTCTTTATCCAGTGAAGCTGTCCTTCAAAAGTGAGGGGGAAATTAAAATTTTCACAAACAAAAGCTGAGAGAATTTGTTAAAAGGAGACTTGCCCTGAAAGAAATACTAAAGGGATTTCTGATGGCTGAGAAAAAAAGAAAGGAGAGAGTGGTCTGGAGAAGGGCAGAGAACTGAAGAGTATTAATAAGGGCAACTTAAAAGAAAAAAAAAAGAGAGGGGGAAAATAGATCTGATGAATAAAAACCAAAGGATAAGATGGCTGGTTCAAGAATAACCTTTAAAAAAATAACTTTGAATGTGAGTGGATTATACCCTCCAATTGAAAGATAAATACTGGCAGAATGGATTAAAAACTATGAACAATCAATATGCTGTTTACGAGAGACTAGTCTTAGACCTAGCAACAAGAGATTGAAAGTGAAAGGATGGAAAAAAAATATTCCATGTAAGCTGCAACCAAAAGAAAGCAAGGGTAGCTATACTGATATCAGACAAAATAAATCTTTAAATGCAAAGATTTCATGAGACAACCAAGGACACAATATATTAATAAAAGGTACAATGCATGAAGAAGAAATAACAATCATAAATGTTTATGCCTCCAATAAAAGAGCACCAAAGTGCATGAGACAAACATTAGCAAAACTGAAGGGAGCAATAGACATTTTCAAAATAGTAGTGAAAGACTACAATACACCAGTCTTTTATGTAGATGGAACAACTAGAAGAGGACCAATAACAAAATTTATATCCTAAACAATGTCATAAATGAATTATATCTAACAGACATATGTAGATTGCTTCACCCCAAAATAGCAGGATATACATTCTTCTCAAGTGCTCATGGAACATTCTCCAGTATAGATCACATGCTGGGGCACAAAAAGAAGTCTCAGTAAATTTAAAATGACTGAAATTAATCAAAACACATTCTCTGATAATAATGGAAGACAGCTGGAAATCAATAACCACCAAGAACCAGAACTTTCAAAAATATTTGGAGGTTGAACAAGACACTCTGAAACAATTAGTGGATCAAAGAAGAAATTGTAAAAGAAAACAGTAAATATATGGGTATCAATAAAAACAAAACCACAACATTTTGAAACCTATGGGATGCAGGGAAGGCAGTGCTTAGAGGGAATTTATAGCTCTAAATGCATACATTAAAAAGAAAGAAAGAGCTAATACAAAAGACCTAACTGAACAACTGAAGAAGCTAGGGAAAGAACAGCAAACTACCATAAAGCAAGTAGAAGAAAAGAAATTACAAAGATTAATGATAAAATGAACGAGATGGAGAAAAACAAAACAATAAAGAGAATAAATAAAACCAAATTGGTTATTTGAGAAGAACAAGAAAATTGGCAAAGCCTTAGATAGATTGACAAAGTCAAATGGGAGAAGATCCATTTGAACTAGAAATGAGTGGGGGGTCATTCATATGGATCTCAAAGAAATTTAAGAAATCAAAAGAGGATACTATAAACAACTGTATGCCAAGATACTAGACAACTTAGAGGAAATGGATAATTTCCTGGAAACACATGAACAACCTAGATGGACCCAAGAAGAAACAGAAGACCCCAACAAATGAACCACAACTAAAGAGTTCCAATTAGTCATCAAAAATGTTCTAAAGAAAGACCCAGGGTCAGATGGCTTCACAGGGGAATTTTACCATACATTCCAAAAAGAACTTACAACATTTCTGCTCAAAGTATTTAAATAATTGAAGAAAAAGGAACTGCATAACTCACTTTATGATGCTTACATCACTATAATACCAAAACCAGATAAAGGTACTACCAGAAAGGAAAACTACAGGCCAATCTTCCTAATGAATACAGATGAAAATTTCTCAACAAAATACTTGCAAATTGAATCCAAAGGCACAGTAAAAGAATTATACAGCAGGACCAAGTGGGATTCATTCCAGACATGCAAGGGTGGTTCAACATAAGAAAATCAATCACTGTAATACAACACATTAACAAATTGAAAGGGAGAAATGAAATGGTCATCTCAATAGATGCTGAAAAAGCACTGAACAACATTCAGCATATTTTTCTTAATGCAGTATTATTGAGATAGTTTTTTATACTCTACAATAATCCACAGTGTACAATCAATTGTTCACAGTGCCATCATATAGTTGCACATCATCACCACAATTTTTGAACATTCTCATTTCTCATAAAAGTAAGAAGAACTGTACAAGTAAAAAAGAACACCCAAAACATCCCATCACCCATTCCCCCTATTATTCATTTAATATTTGTTCCCATTTTTCTACCCATCTGTCCATATGCTGGATAAAGGGAGTGGGAGCCACCAGGTTTGCACAAACACACAGTGACACCATGTAATCTACATAGTTATACAATCATCTTCAAGAATCAAGGCTACTGGGTTGCAGCTTGATATATTCAAGTATTTCTTTCTAGCTATTCCAATACACTAAAAACTAAAAAGGGATATCTATATAACACATAGGAATAACCTCCAGAATAGCCTCTTGACTGCATTTTCAATCTCTCAGCTACAGTAACTATATTTTGTTTCATTTCTCTTCCCAGTTTTGGTCAAGTAGGCTTTCTCAATCCCACAATGCTGGGTCCAAGCTCATCCCCATGAGTCATGTCCCATGTTGCCAGGGAGATTTACACCCCCGTGAGTCATGTCCAATATAGGTAGGGGGGTGGACAGTGAGTTTACCTGCTGAGATGGCTTAGAGAGAGAGGTCACATCTGATCAACAAAAGAGGTTCTCTGGGGGTGAATCTTAGGCACAATTATAAATAGGCTTAGCATCTCCTTTGCAGTAAGAAGATAAATAAGGGCAAGCCCCAAGATCAAGAGCCCAGCCTTCTAAATTTGTACTCCCCAGTGCTTGTGAGAATATCAGTAGTTACTTAGGTGGGGAAGTTTAATATTTCCACATTTTCCCTAGTCCCACAAGGGGGATTTCAGCATTCTTTCTTGATAAAAACACTTCAAAAGGCAGGAATCAAAGGAAACTTCCTCAAAATGATAAAGGGCATATATGAAAAACCCACAGCCAGCATAGTACTCAACAGTGAGAAACTGAAAGTCTTCCCCCTATTTTCAGGAATGAGACAAGGATACTCACTGTTACCATGTTATTCAACATTGTTCTAGAAGTTGTAGCCAGAGCAGTTAGGCAAGAAAAAGAAACAAAAGGCATCCAGATTGGAAAAGAAGAAGTAAAACTTTCATTATTTGCAGGTGATATGATCCTATAATTGAAAATCCTGAGAAATCAATGACAAAGCTACTTGAGCTAATAAACAAATTCAGCAAAGTGGCAGTAAACAGATTAACTCACAAAAATCAGCAATGTTTCTATACATTAGTAATGACTAACTGAAGAGGCAATTAATAAAATAATTCCAGTCACAATACTAACTAAAAGAATCAAGTATTTAGGTGTAATCTTAATGACAGGTGAAAAAGATGTCTACAAAGAAAATTGCAAAACCTTACTAAAAGAAATCAGAGAGGGCATAGATAGGTGAAAAGATATTCCATGTTCATGGATAGGAAGGCCAGACCTCATTAAATGTGAATTCTACCCAAGTTTATCTACATATTCAAAACAATTCCAATAAAAATTTGAGCAAATTATTTCACAGAGTTGGAAAAGCTCATTATCAAATTTATTTGGAAGGGGAAGGGTCTCAAATTGCCAAAAGCATCCTAAAAATAAAAGAGCAAAGTGGGAGGACTTACACTTCCTGTCTTTAAAGCCTACAATAATGCCACAGTGTTGAAAACAGCATGGTACTGATGCAAAGATAGACATATTGATCAATGGAATTGAGTCAAGAGTTTGGAAATAGACTCCCAGATTTATGGTCAAATGATATTTGTCAAGGCCCCCCATCCACTGAACTGGTACAGAATAGTCTCTTCATCAAATGGGGCTGGGAGAATTGGATATTTATATCTAAAAGAATGAAAGAGGACCCCTACTCCACTCCTTATAGAAAAATTAAATCAAAGTGGCTAAAAAACCTCAATATAATAGCCAGTACAACTGAACTCCTAGAAGATAACATAGGGAAACATCTTCAAGACCTAATAACAAAGAGGTAGCTTCTTAGACCTTACACCCAAAGCACAAGCAACAAAAGAAAAAATAGATAAATGGGAACTCCTCAAAACCAAATGCTTCTGTGACTTAAAGAACTTTGTCAAAAATGTGAAATGACAGCTAACTCAATGGGAGAAAATATTTGGAAACCATTTATCTGATAAGGGACTGATATATAGCATATATAAAGAAATCTTAAAACTCAATGACAAAAGTAAACAACCCTATTACAAAATGGGTGAAAGATATGAAAAAACATTTTTCTTAAAAGGAAGTAGAAATGGCTAAAAAACACATGA
The DNA here is from genome assembly GCF_015220235.1 of Choloepus didactylus. Taxonomy (NCBI): domain Eukaryota; kingdom Metazoa; phylum Chordata; class Mammalia; order Pilosa; family Megalonychidae; genus Choloepus; species Choloepus didactylus. Next base: position 157,614,953 of record NC_051334.1, on the reverse strand, counting down.
AAAAATGTTCATCTGCATTAGCTATTGCATTAATGCAAATCAAAACCACAATGAGATATAATCTCACACCTATAAGAATGGCTGCCTTTAAACAAAGAGGAAACTACAAATACTGGAGAGGATGTGTATAAATTGGAACCCTTATCCATTGCTGGTGTGAATGTATAATGGTGCAGTCACTGTGGAAGATAGTTTGGTGTTTCCTCAGAAAACTAAATATTGACTTATCCTATGACCTGGCAATACCACTACTCAGTATATACCCATATCTGAAAGCAGTGACACCAGCAGACATTTGTGCACTTAAGTTCTTGGCAGCATTATCTACAATTGCCAAAAGATGGAAAAAATCCAAGTGTCCTTCAACAGATGAGTGGATAAAAAATATGTGGTATGTACATATGTGCTGGTTTGAATCTGTTATGTGCCTGATAAAAGACTACGCTCTTTTTATCCACTCTTTTCAGCACAGATGCATTGTGGGTGGGAACTTTTGATTAGATACTTCCATGGAAATGTGACCCCACCCATTCAAGGTGACTCTTAGTTACTTTACTGGAGTCATTAAGAGTGCCCAAGGAGAGAGAGGGAGCTCAGTGCTGACACAGATACAGATGTTTGGAGATGCAGACAGAAAGATGTTTGGAGATTCTAAGGTAAGAGATAAAGCCCAGAGCTTGCCCTGGGAGAAATAAGAAGGACCCACAGGACCTGAGAGAGCCAGAGATGCTTAGACAGAAATACCCCAGGAGAAACAAACAGAGAGCTGAAAGAAACTGATAGAGTCAATTTGGAGATAAGCTAATATATGTAATCCAGCATTTGTCCCAGGGAGAAGCTAAGAGAGAAGCTAAGACAAGCCAAGAGATGTTTTGGAGAAAGCCACAGAAACCAGAGACTAAACCCAGGAGAGCACCAGCAGACTCTGGCCATGTGCCTTCCCATGTGACAGAGGAACCCTAGTTGCCATTGGCCTTTGTTCAGAGAAAGTATCTTCCTGTTTATGGCTTCATTTGGACACTTTCAGTGCCTTAGAACTGTAAACTTGTAACCTAATAAATCCCCTTTATATGAGCCAATCCATTTCTCTTATATTGCATTTCAGCAGTTTCAACAATATGGAACATATTTTGGTACCAGAAAAGTGGGGTGCTGCTAAGTTTGCAAATAACAAACATGGTGGAATAGATTTTTATTGGATAAGGGGCAGATTCTGGAATAATTGTGAGGAGCTTGATAGAAAAGGCCTAGAGCACTTTGAAGAGACTTTTGGTAGAAATATGGTCTATAAAGACATTTCTGATGAGGACTTAGAAATGATGAATGTATTATTGCAAACTGGAAGAAAGGCAGTCCTTGTTTTAAAGTGATAGAGAATTCAATAAAAATGAGACCTGGTGTCAGATGAAAAGCAGAATTTGAAATTGACAAGCTGGACTTAGCTGAAGAGATCTCCAAACTAAATCTAGAAAATGCAGCCTGGCTTCACCTTGAAGTGTACAGTGAAATGCAAGAGTAAAGGGATAAGTTGATAACTAACTTTTGGATACAAAGAATCCAGAAATTGATGGTCTGGAAAATTCTTGGCTTCTAGTAAATGAAACTCAGAAGATTGTCCTACATGAGGATTTAGCCAAACATGAACCTGATGGCCATTTCAGGTTGAGCCATGATTGGAAATGGAGTTACCCAAAAAAGATTTGTGGAAAGTCCTATTGTCTGTTGGTTTTGACCCCTGTATGTTGCTTACCAAGACAGCATTTTTTGTGAGATCTGTATAAATGGAACTACTGCCAGCCTGGAATAAAAGGGACAGAAGAAGGGCAAATTGAAGGAAAGATGACTTCAAAGGCAGAAACATGCAAGCTAATATCTGGAGTCAAGAAACCCTGGGCTAGGAAAATGGGCACGCCCTTGCATGTGGAAAGGGTGAGTTTATCCCAGAGGCCGAGGGTGGGCCTTCTGCCTTGATATTCAGTAGAAATGCTGTTGTCCCAGGTCTCTGAGAGGGTGGACCATATTCCATGGGGATTGGGGAGATCTTGGTAACCACCCAATGGTTCTGAAGGGGTTAAGCATGTGCCACAGAGATGGCAGAGGCTCTGAGTGCAACCCAGATGCTTGAGGGGGGTGGAGTCAATATCAAGTTGGTCTCCACAAATTTGGATATTTTGGAGCAATCACCCCAGCATTTGGAGAGAGCAAGGCTGCTGCATAAGCCTTTGAGAAAGGGTAGGAATAGCTCTCTCTCAAGCCCTGAGGATAAAATGTATTTCTATAAATGACTCTCAGACTTTGAAACCTAATGAAGTATGTCTATTGGGTTTTAGGAAGTGTTTGAGCTTTGTGACACCCATTTTCCTTTAAATTTCTCCCTATGGCAATGGAAATGTTTACCTTATGACTGTCCCTCCTTTGTATATTGGAAGCAGGTAACTTGTTCTAAGTTTTAGAGATCTACAACCAGAGGAGAATTTTGCCTTAGGACAACCCATGACTTTAAATGATTTTGATAAGACTGTACTTATCTATTCTTACTGAAATGATGGAAGATTTTGTGATATTGTGATGGAATGTATGTATTTTGCATATGGAAAGAACATGTCTCTTTGGGGTCCAGAGGGTAGAATGAATGTGCTGGTATGAATCTGTTTTGTACCCCACAAAAGCCATGTTCCTTTAATCCAATCTTCTGAAGGCAGACCTATTATGGGTGGGATCTTCTGATCACTGTGTTTCCATGGAGATTTTACCCACAGAATTTTAGGTGGGTCCTTTGATTAGATTATTTCCATGAAGATGTGACTCCACCCATTCAAGGTGGGTCTTTAATTAGTTTAATGGAGTCCTTATGAAAGCTCAGGGAGAAAAAGAGGGATCGGGGCTGATACACAGATGCTGGGAGTTGAGGACAGAAAGATGTTTGGAGATGCTAAATTAAAAGATGAAGTCCAGAGTTTGCCCTGGGGGAAGAAAAGAGGACCTACAGGAGTTGAGAGACCCAGAGATGCATAGACAGAATTGACCCAGGAGAGGAAACAGAGATTCAAGAGAAACCGAGAAAGACAGTTTGAAGAGAAGCTAAGATATGCAGTACAGAATTTGTCCCAGGGAGATGTTAAGAGAGAAGCTAAGACAGAAACCCAGAGATATTTTGGAGAAAGCCACAGAAACCAGAAGCTAAACCTGGGAGAGGACAAGCAGACTCCAGCCATGTGCCTTGCCATGTTTCTGAGGAACCCCAGAGGCAATCAGCCTTTCTTCAGAGAAGGTATAATCCTGCTGATGTCTTAATTTGGACACTCTCATGGCCTTAGACTCTAATGTTGTCACCTAATAATGGCCAGGCAAGATGGTAGAGTGGTGAAGTGTGTGTTTCAGTTACTCCTCTGGGGCAGCTGGTAGACAGCCAGGAACTGTGTGGAATGGGCACCTCAGGGGAACGTGAATTTGGACACCCATTATACAAGAGTCTCCAGTGCATGGAGCAGCTGAGATCAGTGAAATCTGTAAGATCTCATGGCCAAGGGGCCTGTGCCCCTCCCTGTTGGGCAGAACAGACTGTTTTGTGGCTGGTTGTCCAAGGAAGGGGGGGCCATTTGTGCTGGGAACCAGGAGGGAGAACTGCAGTTGCAGAACTGATTAACAGACTCAGACTACTGAACAAAAACTCCAACCAGAGATAAACTGGGACCAGACACCAGAGAATCTGGGAGCAGTCAGAAAAAAAAAATCCAAAAACAAAACAAAAGACACATCCACACACAAAACAGAGATTTTGGAGTTGAGGGTGAACATAATACGGAGAAAGGCTGGGCCCAAACAGAATCAGGCACATATGAAACCCCAGGGGGCCAGGGCCCTTCTCTGAAAAGCTGTTTTTTCTGGTTTTCTTTTAGCTCCTCAATTGCTCTCCAACTCCTTGTCCTTTTGCATTTCAGTAGCCCATCAGAACTTCAAGGACTGAACTAAACCATTTTTCTTTAAATAATCTATACTGGGCCATTCTTTTTCCTTTTTTTTCTTTTTGATCTTTTTCCCTTTTTTAAAAAGAACTATTCTAAGCAGCCCATTACAGTAAGCCTGGAAGACTTGCAATTTGGGCCCAGGCAAGAGCAGAGCTAAGATAGCTCTGAGAAACAAAGCAATAAGTCTAGTGGGGGAGACAATTCAATAAAGGCCATAATTTCCACCAAGATAAGAGAGCATGGTACACCTCCAGTGGCAGCCACACTTTGGGGAACTCAGACCCAAGGGGCTGGAATTCAGAAAGCAACTTCAGCCAGCCACACCCCTGACAATGTCAGGGTCACTGGGAGAACTAAAGAATCCATACCTCCTTACACTGTTGGGGGAGCTGTGGGCTGGCAAGCACCATCTGCTGGACAGGATGGGAAAAGCACAGAATCTAAAGGCCTCATAGAGGAGGATGTCATTCTCAGGGAAACTCCATATCCTCCGCATGAGATCTGGGCCTCTCTGGACTGGGAAAACCTGACTGTGTTTGACCATATATGAGGATACCCTCACACATAAAGGCTACATAGAGACAGGGAAAGAAAGAGAAAAACAAGAGGGGAAAAACTCTGATCAACTAAATAGAACCTAAGTTAGAGGCTTAGAATAAGGTGAACTAAACACCAAAAGTTAGAGAACAAAGCCAACCGACAAGAAAACCATAGGTAAAAGAGTGAAAATGAGCTACAGAATAAACTAATCAAGAAAGTCAGATATTTAGACAGCTTAAGATAATGAGCCATAGTAGGAAACACAAAAACATAGACCAACCAAAGGAAAAAACTAATAGTTCAACTGAGATGCAGGAGTTGAGGCAACTCATGTTAAATCAATTCAATGAACTGAAAGAAGATACAACTCTCCTTAATCAACTCAAATAAAGTTAATGAACTGAGGTAAGATATAGCAAAGGAGATGAAGGATATAAGGAAGACAATGGATGAGTATAAAGAAGAATCCATAAACTTGAAAAAACAAATGGCAGAACTTATGGGAGTGAAGGTTGTAATGGAGGGGATGAAAAAGAAAATGGAGGGATACAACAGTAGATTTGAACATGCAGAAGAAAGGATCAGTTAATTGGAAGACAAGACATTGGAATTAATACACACAAAAGAGCAGATGGTGAAAAGAATGGAAAAATATGAGCAGGGTCTTAGGGAGCTGAGTGACAAGATGAAGCTTAAGAATATACATGTTATGGGTATCCCAAAGTGAGAAGAGAGGGGAAAATGTGCAGAAAGAATAATAGAAAAAATATTCACTGAAAATTTCCCAACTCTTATGAAAGACAGACAATTGCAGATTCAAGAAGTACAGCATACCCCAAACAAAGGAGATCACAATAGACCTACTCCAAGACACCTACTGATCAGATTGTCCAATGTCAAAGACAAAGAAATAATTCTGAAAGCAGCAAGAGAAAAGCAATCCATCACATACAAGGGAAGCTTGATAAGACTATGTACAGGTTTCTCTGCAGAAACCATGGAGGCAAGAACACAGTGTTATGAAATATTTAAGTTATTGAAAGAGAAGAATGGGTGACCAAGAATTCTATATCCAGCAAAATTGTCCTTCAAAAATGAGGGAGAGATTAAAATATTTTCAGACAGACACTGAGAGAGTTTGTGAATAAGAGACTGGCCCTACAAGAATTATTAAGGGGAGTGCTACAGGCTGATAGGAAAAGACAGGAGAGAGAGGTTTGGAAAAGAGTGTAGAAATGAAGATTATCAAGAAGGGTAAAAGGAGAGAGAGGCAAAAAAATAAGACATGACATATATAAAAGCCAAAAGACAAAATGTTAGAAGAAAGTACTACCCTTAAGTAACAACACTAAATGTTAATGGATTAAACTCCCCAGTAAAAGACACAGACTGGCAGAATGTATTAAAAAAAAGACCCACCTATATGTTATCTTCAAAAAACTCATTTTTGAAAAAAAGGACAAAAATAGGCTGAAAGTGAAAGGTTGGAAAAAGATGTTACATGCAAACTACAAACAGGAAAAAGCTATATTAATGTCAGGCAAATTGGACTTCAAAAGTAAAACAGTTAAGAGACAAAGAAAGACACCATATTAATAAAAGGGTGCATTCATCCAAAAAAAAAAAAAAAAACAAACATAAATATTTATGCACCAAGTCAGAGTGCCCAAAAATTCATGAGGCAAACTCTGAGAATGCTGAAAGGAGAATTAGATATCTCTCCAATAATATTTGGATACTTCAATACACTGCTCTCATCAATGGGTAGAATATCTAGACAGAGGATCTATAGGGAAATGGAGATGTTTAATTGTACAATAAATGAACTAGACTTGATGGACATTTATAGAACACTATACCCCACAACAGCAGAGTCCACATTTTTCTCAAGTGCTCATGGAACATTCTCTCAGAGAGACCACATGTTGGGTCAAAAAGCAAGTCTCAACAAATTTTAAAATATTGAAGTTATAAAAAAAATCTTTCCTGGATCATAAAAGAATGAAGTTGGAAATAAATAACAGGAAGAAGATTGTAAAATTCACAAATAAATGGAGACTAAGCAACAAACTTTTAGAAAACCAATGGATAAAGGAAGAAATTACAAGGGAAATTAGCAGATACTTTTATGCAAATGACAATGAAAACACCACATATAAAAACATGGGATGCAGCAAAGGCAGAGCTGAGAGGGAAATTTATTGCCTTAAATGCCTATATAAAAAGAGAAGAGAGAGCAAAAATTGAGGAACTAACTGTCCACCTGGAGGAACTAGAGAAAGAATAGCAAACTAACTACAAAGCAAACAGAAGGAAAGAAATAACAAAGATTTGAGTAGAAATAAATGAAATTGAGAACAGGAAAAAAATAGGGAGAATCAACAAAACCAGAAGTTGGTTCTTTGAGAAATTCAACAAAATTGATGGACCCCTATCTAGGCTAATGAGAGAGAGAGAGAGAGAGACAGAGAGAGGGAGGGAGAGAGAGAGAGAGAGAGAATGCAAATAAATGCAATCAGAAACAGGAAAGGGAACATAACTACTGACCCTGCAGAAATAAAGGAGATAATATGAAGATACTATGAGTAACTATATAGTAATAAACAAGACAACTTAGCGATGTGGGCAACTTCCTAGAAAAGCATAAACAACCAACATTGACCCAAGAAGAAATAGATGACCTCAACAAACCAATCACATGTAAAGGGATTGAGTCAGTCATCAAAATCTCCCCCTAAAAAAAGCCCAGGAACAGATGGCTTCACATGTGAATTCTACCAAGCATTCAATAAAGAATTAATACCAATCCTGCTCAAACTCTTCAAACACAATTGAAATGCAGTAAAGCTACCCAACTAATTCTACGAAGCCAGCATCATCCTAATACCAAAATCAGAAAAAGATACTACAGAAAAAAGAAAATTAAAGACCAATCTCTTTAATGAATACAGATGCAAAAATTCTCAACAAAATCCTAACAAATTGAATCCAGCAGCACATTAAAAGAATTATACACGATAACCAGGCAGGGTTTATTCCAGGTATGCAAGGCTGGTTCAGCATAAGAAAATCAATTAATGCAATACACCACATCAATAAATCAAAGAAGAAGAACCACATGATCTTCTCGATCAATGCAGAAAAAGCATTTGACAAAATTCAACATCTTTTCTTGATGAAAACACTTCAAAGGATAGGAATAGAAGGGAATTTTCTCAATATGTTAAACACAATATAGGAAAAACCCACAGCAAATATTGTACTCAATGGGGAGATACTGAAAGCTTTCCTTCTAAGATCAGGAACAAGACAGGGATGCCCACTGTCACCATTGTTATCCAACATTGTGCTGGAACTTCTAGCTAGAACAATTAGGGAAGAAAAACAAATAAAAGGCATCCAAATTGGAGATGAATAAGTAAAACTTTCACTGTTTGCAGATGACATGATTCTATATGTAGAAAATCCAGAAAAATCTACAGCAAAGCTATTAGAACTAATCAATGAATACAGCAACGTGGCAGGCTACAAGCTCAACATGCAGAAATCTGTAGCGCTCTTATACACAAATAATATGCAACAAGAGGAAGAAATTAAAAAAAATTCAATTTACAATAGCAACCAAAAGAATCAAGTGTTTAGGAATAAACTTAACAAAGGCCATAAATAAACTATACAAAGAAAACTACAAGAAACTGCTGAAAGAAATTGAACAGGATGCAGAAAATGGAAGAAAATACTGTGTTAATGGACTGGAAGACCAAATATAATTAAGATGTCAACTGTACCTAAACTGATTTATTGATTCAATGCAATACCAATTAAAATCCCAACAACTTTCTGTGCAGAAAGAGAAAAACCAATAACCAAATTTGTTTGAAAGGGTGCGGTTCCCTGAATAGCCAAAAATATCTTGAGAAAGAGGAACAAAGTGGGGGGGGTCTCACATTACCTGATTTTTGAAGCATATTGCAAAGCTACAGTGATCAAAACAGCATGGTACTGACATAAGGACAGAGATACAGACCAATGGAATCAAATTGAGTGTTCAGAAACAGACTCTTTCATCTACGGACAATTGATCTTTGATAAAGCAGTCAAGCCGACACAACTGGGAGAGAGCAGCTTCTTCAATATATTGTCTTTGGAGAACTGGATATCCATTTCCAAAAGAATAAAAGAGGACCCCCATCTCACACCTTATACAAAAATTAACTGAAATTGGATCAAAGTCCTCAACATTAGTGCTAAGACCATAAGACTCTTAGAAGAAAGTATAGGGCAAGTTCTTAAAGATCTTGTGATTGGAAGTGATTTCCTAGGACTTGCCACCAAAGCATGAGCAACTGAAGAACAAATAGAAAAATGGGATTGCCTCAAATTTAAACTCTTTTGTATATCAAAGGACTTTGTCAGAAAAGTAAAATGGCAGCACACACAATGGGAGACAATATTTTGAAACCACAAGTCAGATAAGGGTTTAATATCCTGAATATATAAAGTGATCCTACTACTCAACAACAGAAAGAGAAACAACCCAATTTAAAAAATGGGCAAAAGAAAGGGACAGACATTTTTTCTGAAGAGGAAATACAAATGGCTCAAAAACATATGAATAAAATGCTCCACTTCACTGGCTATTAGGGAAATGCAAATCAAAACCACAATGACCTATCATCTCACAAGTACCAGAATGGCCATTACTGAATAAACAGAAAATTAAAAGTGCTGGAGAGGTTGTGGAGAAAGCGGCACACTTATTCACTGTTTTGGGGATTGTAGAATGGTGCAACCACTCTGAAAGACAGTGTGGCTGTTCCTCAGGAAGCTAAGTATAAATTTGCCATATGACCCAGCTGTTCCTTTATTAGGTATGCACTTAGAAGAACTGAAAGTTAAGACACAAACGGACATTTGTAAACCAATGTTTATCATGGCATTATTCACAATAGCTAAGAGATAGAAACAGTCCAAATATCCATCAACAGAGGAGTGGATAAACAAACTGTAGTGTATACACATGATGGAATATTGAGCAGCTATAAGACAGAACAAAGAAACAGTCCATATAATAACGTGGATGAATTTTGAGAACATTTTGCTGAGTGAAATTTGCCAGAAACAAAAGAACAAATACTGTATGGTCTCACTGATATGAACTAACATTAATGAGCAAACTTTGAGAGTTAAAAGCTGACAACACAGGCTACCTGGAGCTAGAAAGAGGGCAGAAATGGGCATTTGATACTCAATGACTACAGAATGTTCAGCAAGATTGATTATATAGATCCAGAAATAGATAGCATAATCCTGTGTGATGGTAGCACAATATTGTAACTATACTGAACAAAGATGTCCATGAGTAAAGCTGAAAGAGGTTGGCTAGGGGCATGAAGAGCACCTGAGGTAAAGGGGAAAGATAAAACTGGGACCGTTTAACTTAGCAAAAACTGGAGTGTTCAATGATTGTCACTAAATGTAGAAATATAAAATTATCCTTGCATGTGGGAGATCAAATGAATGTCAACCACGCAGGGTGTTGGAAAGAGGATGGTATTGGGGAAAAATATAATCAAAGCAAACTGGAGTCTATGATCAACAGTAACATTGTAATACACTTCCATTAAGTGTAACAAAGGCAACATACCAAATGAAAATTTGTATGAGAGGTGGATATAAGTGAGGGATATGGGATTCTTTGTAGGGGTGTTGTTCTCTGGCCCTACTATTCTATTGTATTGTATGATACTTCATTTTTATTTGTATTACTTTTTTATTATTCATTAGAAAACTTTTCTCATAGTAATCAATATGTTCAAGTGCTGACTGTGGTGATAAATGCACAAGTGTATGTTGATACCATGAACAACTGATAGTACATTGTGGATAACTGTACAGTATGTGAATATAGCTCTATAAAATTGTATGGAAAAATATAAACAGGGATAAAAGTCCTGGTGAAAACATGGAGAGAGGAATGTACAATTTACTGTTGGTTAGGAGGCAGAATGGTGTAGCCTTTCTGGAGGAGCATGGGGTGGTTCCACATGAAGCCAAGTATGTGGGTGCCTTAAGGTCCGCAACCTCATTAGGGGGTATTTACTTTGAGGATCTGAGAGCAGGGGCATGAATGGACCTTTGCACACTGGTATTTATGGAGAGATTATGCAATGGGTGGAGGTGACCTAAGGGTACATCAACTGAGGAACAGAATTTTGAACTATTGTGTGTGCATACAAGGAAATATTGAGCTACTGCAAGAAGTAGTGAAGCTGTGAGACATGCAGCAAGGTGAATGGAGCATGTAGACAGCATTTTGGGGTGAACTTCACCAGAAACAAAGGCAAACACTATAATGTCTCACCAATATGGACTAACTACAATGTGTAAACTCATAATAGAACCTCAGAGCACAGCTTCTCAGGGGAAAGCTTATTGTAATGGTCCCTAGATTATAAGCTTTTACAGCAGTCACCTTTATTCCTGATTTGTAATGTCTGTCTCCAGATTCCAGGATGCTGATCCCTTTGTGTATAAACTGTTCAATCCCTGGTACTTTGGGTATCTGTGTAACACCTGAAACTCAGAGCTAGAACTCAGCAGATATGAATGTCCATATGAGCACATATAGCAATTTTTAAAAAAGTTGAAAATAGTTCAGACTTCAACTAGAGGTATGAATGAAGCAGATATGGTTAGGACTAGGGCAAATCAGGCCAAAGGGTAAAGGACAAAACTGACTGCATTTTAAAACTTCAAATTCCGTATGAGACCAAGGGAAGAGATGCTTAGTTGGTGCAAGATTTATATTTCCTAAGCAACTTAACTCATACAGTTTGTTCAAATACCATAATTACATGGAACTTTTAATAGGAAGTGAGACCTGGTAGGTTTGCATAGATTAGTGTGAAATAGAGACATATCCCAAAGTAATTTGGTCAGAGAATAAAAATATATATGCAGTGGCCCCCTGAGGAGCTAAGGGAAAATACAGAAGTGTTGGGCTTCCCCAACTGGATGTTTCCACAAACATTGAGGGCTGGCAGTTTGATGTGCAGGGCCCTTTATCACAGGACTTATCCTTATGAAGTTTGTTACTGCAAAGGAGATGCTAAACCTACTTATAATTGTGCCTAAGAGTCTCCCCCTGAGTACCTCTGTTGCTCAGATGTGGCCCTCTCTCTCTAGCTAACCCAACTCAGTGGGTGAACTGACTGCCCTCCCCCCTACATAGGATCTGACACCCCAGTGTGTAAATCTCCCCAGCAACATGGGATATGACTCCTGGGGATGAATCTGGAGATGACATCATGGGACTGAGAACATCTTATTACCAAATGGGGACTGTAAAATGGAACAAAATAAAGTTTTAGTGGCTGAGAGATTCCAAATGAAGCTGAGAGGTCAGTCTGGTGGGCATTCTTATGCACTATACAGATAACCCATTTTAGGTTTTAATGCACTGCAATAGCTAGAAGTAAATACCTGAGACTATCAAACTGCAACACAGTAGGCTTCACTCTTGAAGATGATTGTATAGCAATGTAGCTTACAAGGGGTGACAGGGTGATTGTGAAAGCCTTTTGGATCACACTCCATTGATCCAGTGTATGGATGGAAGAGTAGAAAATGGTGTCAAAAAACTAAATGAAAAATAAGGTGGGGGGGATGATTTGGGTGTTCTTTTTTACTTTTATTTTGTTATTCTTATTTTCACTTTTTATGGTACAAGGAAAATGCTCAAAATAGTTTTGGGTGATGAATTCACAACTATATGATGGTACTGTGAAAAATTGTACAATTTGGATGATTTTATGATATGTGAGCATATCTCAATAAAATTGAATTTTAAAAAAAACAAAACAAAAGAGATGAAGCCCAGAGTTTGCCCTAGGAGAAACAAAGAAGACCTACAAGAGTTGAGAGATCCAGAGATGCTTAGATAGAATTGTCCCAAGAGAGGAAACAGATATTCAATAGAAACTGAGAAAGACAGTTTGAAGAGAAGCTAAGATATGTAGTCCGGTGTTTGTCCCAGGGAGATGTTAAGAGAGAAACTAAGACAAAAGCCCAGAGACATTTTGGAGAAAGCCACAGAAACCAGAAGCTAAACCTAGGAGGGGGCAAGCAGACTCCAGCCATGTGCCTTTCCATGTGACAGAGGAAACCCAGAGGCAATCAGCCTTTCTTCAGAGAAAGAATCATCCTGCTGATGCCTTAATTTGGACACTTTCATGGCCTTAGAGCTGTAAATTTGTTACCTAACAAATTCCATTTTTATAAAACAAATACATTTTTATTATATTGCATTTTGACAGCTTCACCAAACTGAAATAATATTATGGAATACTATACAGCAATAAGAAGAAATGAGGTCTTGAAACACATAACAAAATAGATGAGTTTGAGAACATAATTCTGAGTGAAATAAAAACACAAAACGAGTGATATTGTATGATATCACTAGTATTAAACCCCTGGATAATGTAAAATCAGTGACTTATAATGCAGAATAAAGGTGGCCTAGAGATAGACAGAAGCTAGAGAAGGGGGAGTGATTACCTAACATACACAGACTTTTTAACAATGATGAACTTAAAGGTATCAAAATGGACAGGGGTGATGATAATTCATTAATGTGATTATGAGTATCTGTGCCATATTGAAGGCACACATGATTGAATGTGGTTGTTTAAAGGCATGTATACCACTATTAGCACTACAAAGATAAATAAGTTCTTACATGATCTACTTGTAAGGTATGGCACTTGCTCAAAGAGTTAACAACAGAGTGGTATATGGGAAAAACTACCTATTGAACACTCTGGACTGTATTTAATAGGAATACTTTTCTAGTACCTCATCAATACTAGGGGTAAATAATTGGGGGGGTAAGAGTTATGGGGTGATTTGGGTTATGATAGTTTAAAATTTAAGAGGGATGATTATTGTACAATTAAGTGAAGATAGTGTGAGACATTGTTTATTATGGACAGAATATATGCTGGGTGAAATTACAGACCCCCTATTTAAATAAGTCAAGCCTACAATCTTGAGTCTTGCTCTTATGAAACTTCCTGCTATAAAGGTGAAGCAAGGCCTACCTATATTTATGCCTAAGAGTCCCTTCCAGAAAACTTCTTTCATTGCTCAGATGTGGCCTTTCTCTCTATAAAGCCCAACTCTGTAAACAAATTCATTAAGCATGGCCCTACATGCAACATGACTCCCAGGGGTGTGAGTGTCCCTGGCAATGTGTGACATGACTTCCAGGAATGAGCCTGGCTGTGGCATCATGGGATTGAGAATGTCTTCTTGACTAAAAGGGGGGGAAGAAATGTAACAAAATGGGGTTTCAGTGGCTAAGAGATTTCAAATAGTGTTGAGAGGCTATCCTGGTTGTGACTCTTATGCATGCTTCAGCTAGATATTGCAAATTGCCACAACCCAAACCAACACTATCTCCCAAAATCCTAAAGAATACCCAGGTCCATATCTGAGACTGTATAAGTGTTTCATGCACTATGTTTATTCTTCAGAATCTTAAAATGTCCAGATTTTTCCTATGCCAGATATGTCCTAAAAACCCAGAGGAACCAGCCCCTTCAAGAACATTAACCAGCTGCATCCTCTCCCCCATAATATCAAAACCCCTTTTCAATATTGACAAGTTAGAGTGGTCATCGCCTAGATATGTTTGAAGATTGAGACATTGATCAAATGAGAGGGAGGAGTAGCAGCAGGCAAGATAGGATTTAGTAAAGGATTATGACTACAGAATCATTACATTGATTTTATTTAGTCTCTAGTGTATTAGAATAGCTAGAAGGAAATAGCTGAAATTGTGGAACTGTAAACCATACCATACTTTGAAATTTGCTCTATAGCTTCTTGTTGAACTGTACTTTGAAAGTTATTACCTTTCTGTACATGTTATATTTCATGATAAACAATTTTTTAAAAAAACAAATGCACTATAAATTCCTTACAGAGCAGTAACCATACCTTTAATTTCTTTGTGGTGTGCATAGTTGATGCTCCTTTATTTTTTGAATGACAGCAACTAGTTTGTGTAAATTCAACCTCCCCCACCCCCTTCAAATTGAGAATATATCTATATATTTACACCTAGAGTGTAAAGACAGGATAAGGGGCATCCTTCTTTTACTCACTAAACTTAGCTACTATAGCTACTATGTCTCCAAATCCTTTACCTTTATTCTAACACTTTTAATATCCTTTAGAATAGAATTCACTAATGAATAGAACTCCCTATTACCTCCATAACCCTCAATGTTCTTATTGTATGGGAAGGAAGAATTAATTAAGATAAGAGATAAAAACATTGTGATAGTTTGAGTGATGTACCTCAGAAATAAACATGTTCTTAATCTTAATCCATTCCTGTGGATGTGAACCCACTGTAAAGAAGACCTTTTGAAGATGTTACTTTCAGTTAAGGTCTAGCCAACTGAATCAGGATGGACTTTAGTCCAGATTAACTGAGTCCCTTATAAGCACAATGAAATTCAGAGAAAGCCATAGGGAGGAGAAGAAGCTGGATTTCAATGGGAACTGGGAAAGAGAGAAGATGCCACTATGTGGATTGCCATGTGATAGAAAAGGAACCCCAAATCCCTGGCAGTCAGCCCCAGGATACCACATTCTTCAGGGAGAAAACATTACCTTCCTGGTGTCTCAAATTTGAACTTTTACCAGCTCAAAAACCATGAGCCAATAAATTTCCAGTGTTTAAGTCAACCCAGTGTACAGTATTTGCTTTAGTAGCTAGGAAACTGAGACAACATCTAGGATAGAACCTGGTACAGAGCAGGTGCTCAGTAAATGTTAGTCTTTCTATTCTTTAGTAGCTGCTTTTGAAGTAAAGGCATGTCATCCTTCACTTATGGAGATGAGCTCCCTCTGTCAGAGTGAGAATGGACCAACCTGAGGCAAGGACTCTTTGAACTTAGCATCACATAAATGTGAGAGCTCTGATCAGGATCTTGGTAGAGCTTGTGGCCAAGATAAGAACAAAAGCTATTTGACACATAAAGGGCCAAACCTATGACCCTAGCTTTTTATTAAGTTTTTTTTTTATTACTATAGAGAAGGCAGTAAATTAATGCTTTGGGGAACCAGATGGATGATGGAAATGTTAGGGGGGAAATTAAACCTATTCATTTATGATGACAGCCAATGACTTGCCCATTTCTCCTCCTTTGATATTAGTTCCACATTCTTTCAAGCCTGCCTGGAAACAAAGAAGCAGCATCTTCAGTCTTAGAAATGAACCTTAAGAGAGCTGCTAAGACCACAGATGAAAAGAAGAGATGAGTTTTCAGGAATGTTTTTCTTCTATGACCAGCTTTGTACAAATTTGTTCAGCCTCTTATGTAGCCTTTTTTAATTTAAAAGGAGTGATTTCAGAAGATATGAGTAGAGGTTACCAATGTGTGGTAGTGACTTTTGTAAGCTTGTCAAGGGAAGATCAGGCACTCAGTGCTGGCTAATCTTATGTCTTGCTGTGAGGTTGACAGTTTTATAGAAAGTTGTTGGGAGGAGGCCAGGGAAGAACAAAATAGAGAACTCCAAATATTCTAGGATTTTCTGAAATGCAATGGAAACAGAGTTGGTTTCCTGGAGTTGGAGGGAACCACATAAATTCCAGGAATGCAGTCCAAACAGTCAGGATTGGTGATCTCTCCTTTCTTGCTTCCTGTCTCTTCTTGATCATACACTGGAATAAAGAAGAAAGAAAGGAATTTTGTTTTAAAGGGCACATTGAAATAGTTCACAGTGCTTAAGTAAAAAAGTGAAAATCTTTGCCTAGGGCTGTTTTCAGAGCTCAATGGGGATTCCAAATGCATATAGCAACTCATACTTATATATTCCAGGAATGTACCAAGGCCTAAACTTGGATCCATCTGTTGCTACACTCAACTTGGCTTTAATAAGTGGGTTTATTTTTCATGCCCTTTTTTATATCCCTTGCATTTTAGTACTTAATTAGCAAAAATCCATTGCTGTTCACATTATGTCATGACTAGTTTCCTCCTTCATTTACACATTTATTCAAAATCCATTTATTATACACCTACTTTTCTTCAATCACCTATCTATGCACTAGAGATATAAATATGAGTAAAACCTGGTCCCTGTGTCTGAGGGACTCAGAGTCCAGCAATATTTCATTTGATCTCTAAGACATTCTAGGACAGGAACTATGCCTTCTATTTCTTAGTACCTAGATAAAAATGGAAACAAGGGATATGCTGAGGTAAGGTTTATTTAAATAAATTTGGTTGAAATTTGTATGTAAAATACAATTTTCTAGATTGATTCACTGGTAAGCAATACAATACATGAAAAAATATGTGTATCCTAAGACAGTATTAACTTTTATTTAATGATGTAGTGTCTCAAAAAGCTTCAAAAACAAGGGAGGTAAGCTGTATTTTTCTATTGGTTGGTAATTATCAAATACATCTATGCCAAAATGTCCCCCTGGGTGACTTAGATTCACCAGCATTTGCTCATTTTTCTTCTATTTAAATGTATTCATCCACACTTATATACACAGCTGTGATGGTTTCAAGTTTTTGGTACTGAATAAAATGTTATTAAATTTAATTTGTTACTGTGGTTACTTCAGTTAAGGTGTGTCCCCTCTCAATCAGGATGGGTCTCAATCCTATTACTGAAGGCCTTTATAAGAGAATGAAATTCAGACATACAGAGAGAAAACCACAGGAAGTAAAAATTTGAAATCAGTGAAACCTGGAAGAGAAGGGAGAGACAAGGAGATTCCACCATGTGCCTTGCCAGGTGACAAGCACATGAGCAACCAGCCCCAGAGTGCCACAGTCTTTAGGGAGAAGCCATTACCTTGATGATGACTTGGTTTAGAATTTCTTTTAACCTCAAAACCATAAGCTAATAAGTGACCATTGTTTAAGCCAACCCATTTCATGGTATTTGCTTAAGCAGCCATGGAAACTAAAACAACAGCTCTCCAGAGGCATGAACTTTTTTTTCCCAATCTCCCATTCTGTTCATATCTGAACTGTGCTGTCCCCAAGGAAGCATGAGTAATTGCATAGATACTCTAGTGTCTCACTATGTACTCACCCAATGCCAAACTAAATTGTTATTGTGGGCTTCATAGCAGTTAATAATTTACAAGCTCCCCAAAGTATAATGTAGCTCTTAAGAGCCACAATTTATAAGGCAATCCAATTGGTCAAAGTAACACTGTCCAACTGAGAACTCACACTTGAGTTTTTTGTGAAATTGAAGATCCTCAGTAAAACAGAGCAATCTGGGGATTTTGAAGAAGTGTATTTCTAGCAAAGATGAAACAAGTCACAGGAAACCTACCTGCCGCCCAAGATAAATAAGCTCCTTTTTTAGCATGTGGAATGTTTCACAAATTTCCATACAAAATCCTCCTTGCCTTCTTCCCTCTTTTTAATCCCTGTGGCTGTGGTTATCAACTTGTGAGCAAAGAAGCAATTTAATCCCAACCATTAGGAAAAGACTGAGCCCATATTCAATCCAAGCAGGGTCACAGGACTAATTTGTGTGATGCTATAATTTCTTTCTTTCTCTAGGTATCTGACCATAGGCATCATTTGAGTCATCTTGGCATGTTTTTAATGCAATTTTATTGAGATATAGTCACACAGCATAGAAACCATCCAAAGTATACAATACCTGGTTCACAGTAGCATCACATGGTTGTGCATACAGTCACATGATCAGATTTAGAACATTTTCATTACTCCAGAAAAGAAGTAACAATATAAAAGGAAACTCTAATCCTCTCATACTCCTTATCCACCCAATAATTGACCAATAGTGTTGGTGTAGTACATTTGTTACTATCGATGAAAAAAGCATTAAAATATAACTGTTAACTATAGTCCATAGTTTGCAATAGGTACATTTTCCCCATATACCCCTCTATCATAAACTCCTTATAATAGTGTCATACATCTGTTCTAGCTCATGAAAGAACTTTTTTTTTTATTTCTACTGTTAATCACAGACATTGTCCACCACATGGTTCATTTTGTTATACATTCCCATGTTTTAACATCCAACTTTCCTTCTGGTGACATACATGACTCTAGAATTCCCCTTTCCACCACACTCACATACCATTCAGCCCTGTTAATCATTCTCACAATAATGTGCTACAATCACCTCTGCCCATTTTCAAATGTTTAAGTTCATACTAGTTCAAATATTCTGCATATATTAAGCTCCCCATTCTTTAGCCTCATTCTATATCCTGGTAGCCTATATTCTATATATTAAATCTATGAGTTTATATATTGTAATTAGTTCATATCAGTGAGATTATAAAATATTTGTCTTTTTGTGTCTGACTTTTTTCAGTTAACATAATGTCCTCAAATTTCATTCATGTTGTTGCATACTTCAGTACTCCATTCCTCCTTACTGCTGTATGCTATCCCATTGTATGTATATACCACATTCTGTTTAGTCATTCTTCTGTTGATGGACACTTGGGTTGTTTCCATTTGTTGGCAATTATGAATAATGCCATCATGAATATCAGTGTGCAAATGTCTACTCGCATGCCTGTTTTCAGATCTTCCAGGTATATCCTGAGTAGCAGGATTGCCAGATCATAAAACAACTGTATACTTAGCTTCCCGAGGAATTGCCAAACCATCCTCCAAAGTGGCTGTACCATTTAACATTCCCATGTCTTCTGCCCATTTTTAAATGGGTTGTTTGTCCTTTTATTGTTGAATTGTAGGATTTCATTTTATATACTGGATATCAACCTTTTATCAGATATGTGGCTTCCAAATATTTTCTCCCATTGAGTCAGTCACCTTTTCTCTCTTTTTACAAAGTTCTTTGAAGCATTGACATATCTGATTTTGAGGAGTTCCCATTTATTTGTTTTTTTCTTTCATTGTTTGTGCTTTGGATGTAAAGTTTAAGAAACTACTGCTATCACTAGACTTTTAAGAATGTTTCCCTACATTTTCTTCTAGGAAATTTATGGCACTGGTTCTTACATTCAGTGTTTGATAAATTCTGAGTTGATTTTTGAATAGGTGTGAGATAGGGGTCCTCTTTCATTTTTTGGTTATGGATATCCAGGTCTCCCAACACCATTTATTGAAGAGACTGTTCTGTGGCAGTTGAGTGGGCTTGGAAGCCTTATCAAAAATCAATTGTCCCAAACATTGGGAACTGACAGCTTGATGTGCTGAGCCCTCTGTCTTGGGGCTGGCATCTATGAAGCTTGTTGCTGCAAGGAGAGGCTAAACCTGCATATAATTGTGCCTAATATTCTCCCCCTGAGTGCCTATTTTTGCTCAGATATGGCCCTCTCTCTCTAACTAAGCCAGCTTGGCATGTGACCTTGCTGCCATCCCCCCTACATGGGACCTGATTCCCGGGCATGTAAATCTCCCTGGCAATGAAGGCTATGACTCCCGGGGATGAATCTGGACTTGGCATCATGGGATTGAAAACATCTTCTTGACCAAAAGGGGGATGCAAAATGAAATGAAATAAAGCTTCAGTGGCTGAGAGATTTCAAATGGAGTCAAGAGGTCACTCTGGTGGGCATTCTTATGCACTATATAGATAACACTTCTTAGGTTTTAATATATTGGAATAGCTAGAAGTAAATACCTGAAACTACCAAACTCCAACCCAGTAGCCTTGACTCTTGAAGATGGTTGTATAACAATGTTGCTTACAAGGGGTGAGAGTTTGATTGTGAAAACCCTGTGGATCACACTCCCTTTGTCCAGTGTATGGATGGATGAGTGGAAAAATGGGGACAAAACTGAAATGAAAAATAGGGTTGGATGGGGGGCATGATTTGGGTGTTCTTTTTTGTTTTTATTTTTTATTCTTATTCTGATTCTTTCTGGTGTAAGGAAAATGTTCAAAAATAGATTGGGATGATGAATGCACAGTTATATGATGGTACTGTGAACAGTTGATTGTACACCATGGATGATTGTATGGTATGTGAATATATCTCAATAAAACTGAATTTAGAAAAAAAATAAATTATCCATAGACTGGATTGTCTACTCCTGAGCTCTCAGTTTGATTCCGTTGATCAATAAGTCTGTCTTTGTGCGGGTACCATGTGTGTGGCCAATGTGGCTTTATAATATGCTTTAAAGTTAGGAAATGTGATACTTCCCACTTCATTCTTCCTTCTCAAGAGGTTTTTGGCTACTCAAGGCCCATTATGCTTCCAAATAAAGTTGATAATTAGCTTCTCCATTTCTGAAAAGTAGTCTTTTGGAATTTTGATTTGTATTGCACTGAATCGGTAGATTAATTTGGCTAGAATTGACATTTTAATGACATTTAGCCTTCCAATCCATGAACATGGAATTTCTTTCCATTTATTCAGATCTTCCTTGATTTTCTTTAGCAATGTTTTGTAGTGTTCTGTGTACAAGTACTTTACATCCTCGACTAGGTTTACTCTGAGCTATGTTATTCTTTTAGGTGCTAGTGTAAATGGATTTTTTTTCATGATTACCTCCTCAGATTGCTCATTACTAGTGTATAAAAATACCATTGATGTTTGCATGTTGATCTTGCATCCTGCCAGTTTGCTGAACTTGCTTATTAGCTCAAGAAGCTTTGCTGTCTTCTTTTTTCTGGATTTTCTGAATATAGAATCATGTATTCTGCAAATAGTGACAGTTTTATTTTTTCCTTTCCAATTTGGATGCCTTTTATTTCTTTTTCTTGCCTAATTGCTCTATCTAGAACTTCTAGCAAAATTTTGAATAGCAGTGGTGACAGTGGGCATGCTTTTCTTGTCCCTCATCTTAGAGGAAAGTTTTCAATCCCTCACTATTGAGTATGATGTCAGATCTGGGTTTTTCATATATGTCCTTTATCATGTTGAGGAAATTTCCTTTGATATCTACCTTTTGAAGTGTTTTTATCACAAAAAGATGATGAATTTTGCCAAATGCCTTTTCTGCATCAATCAAGATGATCATGTAGTTTTACCCATTTAATTTGTTAATGTGGTGTATTACATTAATTGATTTTCTTGTATTGAACCACCATTGCATACCCAGAATAAAACCCACTGGTCATGGTGTATAATTCTTTTAATATGCTGTTGTTTCCATTTGCAAGTATTTTTTTTTTTTTTTGAGGATTTGCACATCTATATTCATCAGAGAGCTTGGTCTGAAGTTTTCTTTCCTTGTGGTATCTTTATCTGGCTTTGGTATTAGGGTAATGCTGGCTTCATAGAATGAGTTAGGTAGTGTTCCCTCCTATTAGACTTTTTGGAAGCATTTGAGCAGGAATATTGTTAATTCTTGCAATGCTAGATAAAATTTGCTTGTGAAGCTGTTGGATCCTGGGCTTTTTATGTTGGTAGGTTTATTTTTAACTTCATTTATTGAAAAATTAAAACAGACAATAAACAACCAAGAACACATTTCAAACAAAACAGAACAAAGGATTAAGAACAACAAATAACCTAAAATAACTATTTTGCCTCCAACATGTTCCTACCATACACCAAGTAAATTAATAGACCATGTCCACACAAAGGAATTAGAAAAACAATCTAAAATAGCTACACTGCTTCCACCATGTTCCTACCATACCCCCCAAAATTAACAAACCATAGTCAAAGGTATAAGAAAACCCAAATAACCTTAAATAATACATTTAAGCAAACTTTAATGCAATAGCTTTTAATTTATCAAAAAAAATTAAAAAAAAAACAATTCAACAAAAAACAAAGGATTAAGAAAAGCAAATAACCTAAAGTAATGGTATTGCTTCCAACATGTCCCTACCATTCCCAAGGAAAAATTAACAAACCCTTACAAAACAAAGGAATAAGAAAAACAAATAACCTAAAATAACTACATTGCTTCCAACATGACCATACCATGCCCAAGAAAGTTTGCAAACTATAATCATTCCTGAGCATTCCCATAACATTGAGATTACCCACGATAAGTTATCTGTTCTTATTAGATTATCATTCCCCCTTCACTATTTGCAGTCTATCTGTATATCCGCTACATTCTACAATATAAAATATTTATTTTACATTTTTCGCAGAGTTCACATGAGTGGTAATATACAGTATCTCTATTTTTGTGTCTGGCTTATTTCCCTCAGCATTATGTCTTCAAGGTTCATCCATGTTTTCATGTTTCATGACCTCATTCCTTCTTACTGCCGTGTAGTATTCCATTGTGTGTATATACCACATTTTGTTTATCTACTCATCTGTTGAAGGACATTTGGATTGTTTACATTTCTAGGCAATTGTGAATAATGCCACTATGAACATTGGTGTGCAAATGTCTGTTCATGTCACTGCTTTCAGATCTTCTGGGTATATACTGAGAAGTGAAATTGCTGGATTGAAGGGTAACTCAATATCTAGTTTTGTAAGGAACTGCCAGACTGTCTTCCAGAGTGGCTATAACATTATACAGTCCCTCCAACAATGAATAAGAGCTCCAATTTCTCCACATCCTCTCCAGCATTTGTAGTTTCCTGTTTATTTAATGGCAGTCATTCTAATTGGTGTGAGATGGTATCCCATTGTGGTCTTAATTTGCATCTCCCTAATAGCTAGTAAAGATGAACATTTTTTCATGTGTTTTTTACCCATTTGTATTTCCTCTTCAGTGAAATGTCTTTTCATATTTTTTGCACATTTTATGATTGGGCTGTCTGTATTACTGTTGTTGAGTTGTAGGGTTTCTTTTAATATGCAAGACATCAGTCTTTTGTCCGATACATGGTTTCTAAATAATTTTTTCCCATTGAATTGGTTGCCTCTTCACCTTTTTGACAAATTCCTTTGAGGTACAGAAGCTTTTAATTTTGAGGAGTTCCTATTTATCTATTTTTTTCTTTCATTGCTTGTGCTTTGGGTGTAAGGACTAAGAAGTGAACCCCTAATATAAGGTCTTGAAGATGATTCCCTACATTATTTTCCAGGAGTTTTATGGTGCTATCTCTTATATTGAGGTCTTTAATCCCCTTTGAGTTAATTTTTGTATAGGGTAAGAGGTAGGGGTCCTCTTTCATTCTTTTGGATATGGATATCCAGTTCTACCAGCCCCATTTGCTGAAAACATTGTTATGTCCCAGATCAGTGGTTTTGGGGACCTTATCAAAGATCAGTCGACAGATCTGGGGGTCTATCTCCAAATTCTTAATTCAACTCCATTGATCAATATGTCTATCTTTGTGCTGCCAGTACCATGATGTTTTGACTACTGTGGCTTTATAGTAAGCTTCAAAGTCAGGAAGTATAAGTCCTCCAGCTGCTTTTTCTTTTTTAGAATGTTTTTAGCAATTTGAGACATCTTTCTCTTCCAAATAAATTTGTCAACTAGCTTTTCCAAGTCTGCAAAGTAGGTTGTTGGAATTTTGATTGGAATTGCATTGAATCTCTAGATGAGTTTGGGTAGAATTGACATCTTAATGATATTTAGCCTTCCTATCCATGAACACGGAATATTTTTCCATTTTTTTAGGTCTCCTTCTATTTCTTTTAGTAAAGTTATGTAATTTTCTATGTATAGGTCTTTTACATCTTTCGTTAACTTTATTCCTAGGTACTTGATTTTTTTTTAGTTGCTATTGAGAATGGAATCTTTCTTGAGTGCCTCTTCATTTAGGTCATTTCTAGCATATAGGAACATTACTGATGTACATGTATTAATTTTGATTCCCACTACTTTGCTGAATTTATTAGCTCAAATAGCCATGTCTTTGATTTCTCAGGGTTTTCCAAATATAAGATCATATCTGCAAATAATGACAGCTTTACTTCTTCCTTTCCAATTTGGATGCCTTTTATTTCTTTGTTTTTTGTTTTTGTTTTTTGGATTGCTCTGGCTAGCACTTCTAGCACAATTTTGAATAATAGTGGTGACAGCAGGCATCTTGTGTCCTTCCTGATCTTAGAGGGAAGGCTTTCAGTCTCTTGCCATTAAGTGCTATGCTGGCTATGTGTTTTCCATATATGCCCTTTATCATATTTAAGAATTTTCCTTCAATTTCTAACTTTTGAAATGTTTTTATCAAAAAAGGGTACTAGATTTTGTTGAATTCCTTTTCAGCATTTATTGAGATAATCATTTGATTTTTCTGTTTTGATTTGTTAATGTGCTGTAATACATTGATGGATTTTCTTATGTTGAACCATCCTTGCATGCCTGGAATGAACCCCCTTTTGTCATGGTGTATGATTTTTTAAATGTGTTTGGATTTGATTTGTAAGTATTTTATTGAGAATTTTTGCATCTATATTCATGAGGGAGATTGGCCTGTAGTTTTTCTTTCTTGTAGCATCTTTACCTGGTTTGGGAATTAGAGTGATGTTAGCTTCATAAAATGTTTTAGGTAGTGTTCCATCTTCTTCAATTTTTTGAAAGAGTTTAAGCAAGATTGGTGTCAGTTCTTTTTGGAAAGTTTGGTAGAATTCCCCTGTGAAGTTATCTGGCCCTGGGCATTTATTTGTGGGAAGCTTTTTGATGAATGATTGGATCTCTTTGCTTGTAATTGTTTTGTTGAGGTCTTCTATTTCTTCTTTGGGCAGTCTAGGTTGTTCATTTGTTTCCAAAAATTTGTCCATTTCCTCTACATTATCTTGTTTGTTGGTGTACAGTTGTTCATAGTATCCTCTTATGATTTTTTAAAAAATTTCTTTGGGATCTGCAGTAATGTTCCCTCTATCATTTATTATTTTGTTTATTTGGGTCTTCTCTCTTTTCGATTTTATCAGTCTAGCTAAAAGCTTGTCAATCTTGTTGATCCTCTCAAAGAACCAACTTTTGGTGTTATTTATTCTGTTTATTTTTGTTCTCTATGCCATTTATTTCTGCTTTCATCCTTGTTATTTCTGTTCTTCTCTTTGGTTTAGAATTAGTTTGCTGATTATTTTCTAGCTTCTTCAGTTGTTCCATTAATTCTTTGATTTTCACTTTCCTCCTTTTTAACATATGCATTTTGAGCTATAAATTTCCCCCTGAGTACTGCCTTCACTGCATCCCATAACTTTTGATATGTTGTGCTCTCATTTTCATTCATCTCTAGATATTTAGCACTTTCTCTTGCTATTTCTTCTTTAACCCACTGATTGTTTAGGAGTGTGTTGTTTAACCTCCAGATATTTGTGAATGTTCTAAATCTTTGATGATTGTTGACTTCTAGTTGTATTCCATTGTGGTCAGAGAATGTGCTTTGAATAATCTCAATCTTTTTAAATTTATTGAGGCTTGTTTTTAGGCCCAGCATATGATCTATTCTGGAAAAAGTTCTCTGGGCACTAGAGAAGAATATATATCCTGGTGATTTCGGATATAATGCTCTATATATCTCTGTTAATTCAAAATCATTTATCACATTGTTTAGTTTTTCAGTTTCCTTATTGTTCCTCTGTCTGGTTGATCTATCTATAGGAGATACTGATGTATTGAAGACTCCCACAATTATTGTGGAAACATTTATTGCTTTCTTCAGTTTTGCCAATGATTGCCTCATGTATTTTGGGGCACCTTGATTGGGTGATTAGATATTTACGATTGTTGTTTTTTCTTCTTGAATTGTCCCTTTTATTAGTATATAGTGTCCTTCTTTGTCTCTTATGACATCTTTATGTTTAAAGTCTACTTCATCTGAGATTAATATTGCTACTTCTGCTTTCTTTTGGCTGTAGCTTGCATGGAATATGTTTTCCATCCTTTCACTTTCAATTTCTTTGTGTCTCTGGGTTTAAGATGAGTCTCTTGTAAGCAACATATTATGGTTCATATTTTTTAATGTGTTTGGCAAATCTATATCTTTTAATTGGGGAGCTTAATGCATTCACATTTGATGTTATTACTGTGGAGGCAGTTATTGAATCTGCCATCATATCCCTTGGTTTTTATCAGATTTATCCCCCTCCTTTATTTCCTTTAATGTATACTTACTAAAACTCCTTAGTTTTGTGTCCTTCTCCATGCCTCTCTTTCTTTCTTTCTCAGCTGGTAGGGCTCCCTTTAGCATTTCTTGTAGGGCAGGTCTCTTGTTAGCAAATTCTTTCAGCATTTGTTTATCTCTGAAGATTTTAAACTCTCCCTCAAATTTGAAGGAGAGCTTTCATGGGTAAAGGATTCATGGGTGGCAATTTTTCTCTTTCAGAATTTTATATATGTCCTACCACTGCCTTCTCACCTCCATGATGGCTCCTGAGTAGTCACTACTTAGCCTTGTGTTGTTTCCCTTGTATGTGGTGAATTGCTTCTCTCTTGCTGCTTTCAGAACTTGGTCCTTCCTTTCAGCATTTGACAATCTTTTCAGAATATGTCTCAGACTGGGTTTATTTGGATTTATTCTGTTTACAGTTCATTGAGCATCTATGATTTCTGTATTTATGTCATTTAGAAGTGTTGGGAAGTTCTCTCCAGCAATATCTTTGAATACTCGTCCTAGTCCTTTACCCTTCTCTTCCCCTTCTGGAACACCAATGATTCTTAATTTGTGTGCTTCATGTTGTCCATCATATCCCTGAGATCCACTTTGAATTCTTTATATTTTTCTCCATTCTTTTTTTTACTTTCACTTTCAAGCCTGCATTCTTCAAGTTCACTTATTCTTTCATCAGCTTCCTCTAATCTATTACTGTGTGTATCCAGAATCTTTGAAATTTGATCAACAATTTCTTTTATTTCCATAAGATCATCTATTTTTTTATTTACTCTTGCAGTATATTCTTTATGTTCTTCTTGGGTCTTCTTGATGTCTTTTTTTTTCCTGAGCCATGGCATTGGTGTTTGTGATTACTTCTTTGATTAATTTATCCAAGTTATGTAACTCCTCTGATTTTTTAATTTGGTCATTTAGGTTATCTGTATCTTCTGGTTTCTTCACATGCTTTATAATTTTATGTTGTTTTTGGTCTTGGTATTTGTTTATCTTGATAGGGTTCTTTTAGGATATGCAGGGTTATTTAAACAATTACCTATAATTTGACAGAGCTATAGCTTGATGCAGTGCACTTTCCCTGACCTACCAGCAGATGGCACTTCTGAGTCACTGCTTATCCTCAGTCTAGATCTCCACAACTTTGTACAGTGAGTGGGGTCTAAATCATGTGGCTGCCCAATCAGTGCAACAGTTTTCTGTGTGCAATGGGGATCACCAGCCCTGTGGTTGGGGTTTGTGCCCTGTGCAGTTTGGCAGGGAAGAGGGCTTTAAGACCCAGGACTTCCAGCCATTCCTAGGGTTGTGACTGTGATACCCTGGAGCTTCTGCAGGCATCCTCCTCTTCAGCTCAGACTCCCTTCAGTCTCTCTCTGCTGTGGACCCTCGAGTCCCTGGGCTTGGTGTAGGGCTCCTCTCACTTCCAGTGCAGCTTCCCTGCCTCTTGGCTATGTACCCTGTGGGCTTCTGTGGGGAAGGAGTTGTTCTGTCACAAGCCAGCTGAATTCTGAGTTCCCTTGAGGAAGCTTTTGACCACAGTGCTGTGAAGGGGTGGTTTCCAGCCTGCTTCAAGGATGGTTGCACAGGGCATGGAAAATAACCCACTTCTGCAGTTGTCTACTTGCTGCAGTGGCTTGTCCCTAACTCAGGGACCTTTAGCTGAGGGTGTGTAAAGGACTATCACCCACACCAGTTACTGAAGCATGTGCCCAGAGCATAGAAGGCCCTCCCTGCTGCACTCAGCCACAGCTCCCACTGACATCTCCCTGGCTGCTCCACAGGTCCCACTCCAACCCACCTCCAACTGCAGTGTGATTCTGGCTGCCTTTCCCAGCAGGTCTCCAGATCAAAGACTTACACAATTCTGAATGCAGGCTCTTTGCTTCTCCAATTGCTCAATCACTATGGAAGTATAAGTCCTTGCCCAGCCAGTGGGATCCTGGAACTTGTATTCTGGAGCACTTTCTGTCTTTTATCTATTGTTTTTCATGGAGGAGAATTTTTATCTGTCTCTCCTAATTTGCCATTTTCTTCTGTCTCCAGTAGGTTTTTGATGACTAATTGAATCTCTTTACTTGTGATTGGTTTGTTGAGGTCTTCTATTTCTTCTTGAATCAGTGTAGATTGTTCATGTGTTTGTAGGAAGTTGTCTATTTCATTTAAGTTGTCTAGCTTTTGGCATACAATTGTTCGTGGTAACCTCATCAGTTTTTTATTTCTTCAGGATCCATGGTAATGCTTCCCACTCATTTCTGATTTTATTTTTCTTTTCATCTTTGTCAGTCTAGCTAAGTGCTGATTTTATTGATCTCAAAGAGCCAACTTTTGGTTTTATTGATTATCTCTGTTTTTTTCTTAATTCTCCATTTCATTACTTTCTTCTCTAATCCTTACTGTTTCTTACATTCTGCTTGCTTTGGGATTAGTTTGCTGTTCTTTCTCCAGTTTCTCCAGGTGTTCAGTTAGGTTATTGATTTTAACTCTTTCATCCTTTTCAACATAGGCACGTAGGGCTATAAATTTCCCTCAGCACTGCCTTCACTGTGTCCCGTAAGTTTTGATATGTTGTGTTCTCATTTTCGTTCATGTCAAGATATTTACTGTTTTCTCTCACAATTTCTTCTTTGACCCACTGCTTGTATAAGAATGTGTTTATCCTCCATATATTTACATATTTTCTGGTTCTCCATTTGTTGTTGATTTCCAGCTTTAGTCATTTATGATCAGAGGAAGTTCTTTGTATAATTTCAATCTTTAAAATTTACTTAGACCTGTTTTGTACCCCAGCATATAGTCTATCATTGAGAATGTTCCACAAGCCCTTGAGAAGAATGTGTATCCTGCTGTTTTGGGATGCAGTGTTCTATATATGTCTGTGCCAGTGTGAAACTCTTATGTACCTCAGGAGAGAATATGTTCTTTGATGCAATCTTGTGCAGTCAGACTTATTATGGGTGAAATATTTTGATTAGGTTGTTTTCATGGAGATGTGACCCACACAACTATGGGTGAGACCTTTTGATTAGATTATTTTCATGGAAGGATGACCCTGCTCTTTCAAAGTGTGTCTTGATTAGTTTACTGGAGTCCTTAAGAGAGATCAGGGGCTGACACAGGCACAGACACTTGGAAATGGAGACATAAAGTGTTTGGAGAAGCTAAACTAAAAGATGAAGCTCAGAGTTTGACCTGGAGAAGCTAGAAGAGGACCTCCAGATGCTTAGAGAGAAGTGCACTGGGATAAAAAGCAAGGATGCACCAAGCATGAGAGAGAAGCTAAGAGAGACAGAAGCCCAGAGACATTTTTGAGAAAGTCATTTTGAAATCAGAACCTGAGAGCAAAGGACCAGCAGACACCAGTTATGTGCCTTTCCAGATGACAGACATGTTCTGGATGCCATTGGCCTTTCTTCAGTGAAGGCATCATCTTGTTGATGCCTTAACTTGGACACTTTTATGGCCTCAGAACTGTAAGTTAGTAACCTAATAAATTCCCTTTATATAAGCCATGCTATTTTGCATAACATCAGCTGTAGCAATCCAGAAAATATCTATTAGGTCTAATGCATTTATCATATTACTTAGGGTCTCTGTTTCTTTACTGATCTTCTCTTTGATTTTTCTATCTGTTGGGAAGAGTGGCATGTTGAAGTTTCCCACTATTATGGTAGAGTCATCTATTATTCCCTTCAGTTTTGCAAGTGTTTGTCTCATCTACTTTGGGGAAACTTGATTAGGAGTAAAGATATTTATGATGGTTATTTCTTCTTGGATGGGTGTCTGTTTTACTAACACATAGTGTCATTCTTTACATCTTATAACATTTTTTCATTTAAAGCCTGATTTGCCCAATACTATTATAGCTAACCCAGCTTTCTTTTGGTTACTACTTGTGTGTAATATCCTTTCCCATCCTTTTCCTTTAAACCCATTTGTATCTTTGGAGCTAAGATGAGTCTGTGGTAAACAGCATATAGAGGAATCATATTTTATAATCTAGTCTGTCAATCTTTGTCTTTTGATTGGGAAATTTAATCAATTAACATTCAAAGTTATCACTATAAAGGAAGTTTTTGATTCAATCACCATATCTTTGGTTTTTATTTGTCAGATTAATTTTTTTCTCACTTTCTCTCTTTTTACCTTTAAGTTACCATTACTAACATTCTTCAATTCTGCACCCTCCTCCAGACCTCTCTCTCCTGTCTTTTCTTTTCATCCAGCAGGACTCCATTTAGTAGTTCTCATAGGGCTGGTCTCTTATTAGCAAACTCTCTCACCTTCTGTTTTCTCTGTGAATATTTTAAACTCCCCCTCATTTTTGAAGTGCAGCTTTGCTGGATAGAGATTTCTTGACTGGCAATTTTTCTCTTTCAGTATCTTAAATGGATAGTACAACTGCCTTTTTGCCTCCATGGGGTCTGATGAGAAGTCAGCACTTAGTCTTATTTGACTTCCCTTGTATGTGGTGTATTGCTTTTCTCTTGATGCTTGCAGAATTTTCTCATTCTATTTTGTATTCGACAGTCTGATTTCTTTGAGTCTTGGAGTGAGTCTATTCTGTTTGAGATATGTTGGGCTTCTTGGACTTGCATATTTATGTCTTTTATTATGGTTGGGAATTTTTCAGCCATTAGTTCTTCTAATATTCTTCCTGGCCCTTTTCCTTTCTTTTCTCCTTGGGAGACACCCATGATGTGCATATAGTGAAATTTCTGTTGTCAATCATTTCCCTGAGACCCTGCTCAAATTTTTCCATTTTTTCTCCATTTTTTGCCTGCTCAAATTCAATTGCTCTGTCTTCTAGCTCTCTGTTACTTTCTTCTGCCTCTTTAAATCTGCTGTTGTGTGCCTGCAGGATATTTTTAATTTCATCTAAAGTGCCTTTTATTTACATAATATGTGTTATTTTTCTATGTGTTCTTTCAAATTCTTTATGACCACCTAGTGTTTTCTTAATATAGTTTCTCACTTTTTATACATTTTCCTTCATTTCTTTGAATTGATTCAGGAAATTTGTTTTCACATCTTTGATTAGTTGTTCCAGATTCTGTATCTCCTCTGACTTTTTGATCTGTTCCTTCAATTGGGCCATTTTTTCTTGAGTTTTCATATGCTGTGTCATTTTTTTTGTTGATATTGGGTCATCTGATTATCTTCATGGGTCTATTCTGAAGGTCAATTTCCTCCCTTGTCTAGGGTTTAGCTATTGCCTCAGTTTGCATTAGGACAGTGCTTTGACAGTTGGGTCTTCCATATTTCTCAGCCAAAACAGGGCCAGGTATCCAAGCAGGGGTTGTAGACCATTTCCAGTGGGCCAGGGATAGGGTCTAGAGAGGCTTTTAAAAGCCCTCCACTTTCTGGCCTGCCCAGCAGATGTCACTGTTCAGTGACTTAATCATCCTCAGAAGCTGTTTTCCTCCGGGATTGCTGGCAGCATCTTACGGGGAGGGGCTGAAACTGCAGAGTTTCTGTGTTCTTCCTTTGCTAACCCAAATCTGACTCAACATGGGACTGTCCCCCCACTGTATTTGTGGCAGCAGACTCCCTCAGCTGCTGCAGTCTGCAGTCATCTGCCAGGCAAGAATTGGGCCTCCAGCTGCTGATTTACTCAAGGTTGGGGGATGGGTACCAGGATCCAGGGATGGAAACACAGTCTCTGTCCATGTTTTCTCAGACTCATGTCTCACTGACCTGGGTCTTGATATGTCCGCCCCTGTCCCCTAGGTCCCCAAGCAGTTGATTTGGGTAGTTTCTTCTTGACTAATTGCTGCTTTTAGGGAAGACTTTCTGGTTCCCACCCTGATCCTCCATTTTGGAAATTCCTCCTTTCTGCCTGTTTGTATTCTGCCATCCTCACAGCTTAAATCCTCCCATGGGTTCCTGTTGGCTGGGGTCTCTATGTCTGGATATGGGTGGGGATCTGTCTCACTGCTGTGAGAGATTTTATGGTCTATGTCCCTGGTGGGAGATAGGAGGGTTCCCCAACTGCTGCTTCTTTGCCCTTCCTGAGCTGCAAGGGACTGAGTGAGGGGAAGGGGAAAGGACCAGCTGGTCTTGGATGGATGTTTCCTACATGATATTTTTCTCTTTCTTTGACTCGGTGTTTGTGGGATCCTTCTCCAATCTATACCTTCCACCAGAGTTCTGAACAAGTGAGAATTATCTTTTTATTTACTGAGTATCTGGGGAAAGGTTTCCAGTAGGTGTTTGCATCACCATGTTGATGATGTCCTTGGCATGGCTTTGAAATGCTTGTTTTGAATTGATAGGTTTGAATAGTACCAATTTGTTACATTGAGACTTCTCCTTGCACACCTACATTGAGTTAGTTCTTTGCAGATACATAGTCTTCCTCCTTTCTGAGGACCTGCTTTTCACTTGGTAGTTTTCAAATGAGGTGAAAGGAATTGAAAACTTTAGACCTAATCAAAGATCCGTATTAATTGATTGGCTGAAAACTAGCCTTGAATGTACTGATTAGTTGGTAGGTCTCCCTAAAGATTTTGGTACACACACACACACCTCAAGAGATAAAATTTCAAGCATTTTGTCTTTTTTAAGTTGCATATATCATTTTATTTTGTACTTCTGAAATAGAGGCATTTTAGAACAAGTATCTCACTTCTCAAACTCATCTTGTTCAGATAGCATACTATAGTAGATTAACACTGGCTTATAAATGGTTGTTTTGTTACCCAGGTAAGATTGTGAGAAACTTATGATTATAGCTGTGAAAAAATAATATTGCATGTGTATGTGTGTATTTTTATCTCTATTTATTTTAGTAATTTAAATAAATCATTTAAAACTATAAAACTCTTTTTGAATTCTTATTTTGGCATTTAATCTGCTAGCTATACCTTTCAGTAATGTATAATATATAAATCTGATAAGCAAGCCTTGAATGTCTGCATCCAAGTCATCCATAGCTATACAGATGGCAGGTTCTGACCCAGAAATCCTTACAACCAAGCAAACAAGCAAACAAACAAAACTCCCTCAAAATACCACACTCCAGATTGACAAAAATCCATTAATCTGTTCTTAGAATCCTGCAGCACAAAACTAAATTCAGTTTACAATTCTTTATCTTATTTATAAAGTGCTATGATTTGTGCCTTAATGTCATGTGCCTTAATGAAATAAAAATAATGTCTCTGATTTGCCTCTACCAGTATTACCATCCTCTTCCTACAAGATCAATTTCCTCTCTTACCCCCTATGGTAGCTAGCCTCCAAAATGACACTCAGTGCTCCCCATCTCTTGGTATTCACATCCTTTGGTGGTACCCTCCACACCAAATTGATCCACTGAACCAATAGAATGAGGCTGAACTGATGGCATTTCATTTCTAAGATTAGGTTGTAAAAGATACAGCTTCCTTCTTGGACTCACTCCCACTCTCTATCTTAAGTCACTAGCTCTAGGGGAAGCTAACTACCATTTGTTAAGGACAGTCATTTATCTCTGTGGAGAAATCCACATGATGAGGAACTTAGTCTTCTGGCCATAAACCATGTGAGTATGTGGGTGAGCCTTTGTGCTGGTTTGGATGTATTATGTCTCCAACAAAAAGCCATGCTCTATAATCCAACCTTGTGGGATATTGGGATTAGGTTATTTCCATGGGGATGTGACTCACTCAACTGAAGGTGAAACTTTTGATTAGATTATTTCCATGGAACATGGCCCCACCCATTCGGCATGGGTCTTGATTAGTTTATTGGATCCTTTAAAAACACTGGCACAGCCCTACACACTTGCTGGCTTAGCTCAGAGATGCTTGAAGTTATGGACCCCTGATGTTGGCTGATGTTTAGACATTTTGGAGAATGCCATTTTGAAATGCAGCCCGGGAGCAAGCAGTTGCCAGCCACATACCTTCCCAGCTAACAGAGGTTTTCCAGATGCCAACGGCCCTTCTCCAGTGAAGGTATATTCATGATTATGCCTTGGTTTGGATACTTTTATGGCTGTAGGACTATAAATATGTAACTTAATGAATTGCCTTTATAAAAGCCAATCCATTTCTAGTGTTTTGCATAATGGCAGTATTGGTAAACTGGAATAGCCTTCTAGAAAGAAGACCCACCATCCTCAATCACAGCTTCAGATGACATAGCTCTGACTAACAGCTTGACTGCAACCTGTGAATTCCCAAATTCACTACCATCAGAAACTGCAGGCAAAAGTATTTGTTATTTTAAGCCACCATGTTTTGGGGTAATTTGTTATATAGCAATAAGCAACTAATATACCTCTACTGTATAGGACAGTTGCCATTTGTGGTGACCCACCATCATTCAACATCTGCCCCACATTCTGGTGATCCCCACATTATGAGTCTCCCCTTCCCTAATTAGAAGCCAGAAAAATCATTCCTAGGATTTATCACAGCTCTGAGTACAGTCTACACCAGTGAAATGTATCCACCTGAGCCTTGGATATAAAGGTTAACAATATGAAAAGGCAGCTGTGCATGGGGTAACTGGTCTGTTGTGGCAAGCTGGATGGTGAAGGTATTCAGCTCTTTGGTGAGGGCAGTGGCAGATCGATCTGGAATACATCTTGAGTATTATCACTGCCAGGCAATGTTTTCAAGGTGCTTTTGCTTAAGCAGTTCTGTGGTGGGATTAGCCATGTAGCTGTATTCAGAGCCAAACCTTCTGGCCCTTCTAGTGATTCAAGAGCTTTATTATGTACTTGAATCAATTCCTTTTCTGCTTAAGCTACCCAGATTTAAGGACCCTAAAAATATGATATATTTACCACTGCCTGGTTAACTCTTACTGGTTCAACAGATCTCAGTATATTTTCACACTTTTCTAGGACATCTACCATGAAGCCCTTCACCAGAATTGGGTTAAGTGTTTGTTCTCATAATAACTAGCACTTAATCCCTAGTATTGCACTCACCACAATGCTTACTAATTGCCTAAATATTTATCTGTTTCTTTCATCAACCAATAAGCTCCTTGTGTGCACAAATTGAATCTTATTTACCACTACATTCCTGGCTTCTAGCAAAATGTCTGGCACACAGGTTTTTCAATATATATATATAGGTTGAATTTAGCTGAAGGTTGGCATGATTTGAAAAATATGAAGATATTCAAAATCAGAGCAGACTACTGCTCTATAATTCAGAAAAATTGAAGAACACCATGGATCAGACTGACTATCCAGATAAGTATGCTCTACTATAGGATATTGACACTCAAGCAAAAAGAAAAATCTCAGTGACAGATATAAGTTACATAAGGAAATAGGTTCTCTCTTTGCTTTACCTAAGGACTTTCTAACTTTGTGTTTAGGGCAAAGGTTAATTCATAATCATGGAATCCATGTGGGGGATATTTAATCACTTGTTAAAAATAAAGACTAAGAAAAAAGAAAGAAGTGTACTACTAAAAGTACTGAGAGTTTGCTTTTGATACTAGACCCTAACAAATGTTACTCTGCAAAAAATTCAACAGATAAATATGAAACAAAGTCTTACTGTTATTTCCCCACTGGAGGTGGGGGTTGTATAACAACATGCTAGGCATGCAGTCCCCACCCTCCTCCAAGAGATTATCAGGAAGACCATCACATTTCACATCAGTAAAATCACAGCTTAAGTGCCAGCTGGAAATATGAATTTCTCTCATCATCCTTTATTCTCCAAACCATCATCCCCATACTACTCCACATAACTTGTCATTTTACTTTCCCCCACCCTCTCCTAATCCCTCTCTTGTGTCCTTTACTAATATTGCTCAATGTTTAGCACAGTCTTATGTGTTCAATTTCTTCCCCAACTGTTTTGTCTAACTATCTATCTTGTCTGAAACCTGGCTTTATTCCATAGGATTCTACTTCCCTTGAAGCCTTCACAAGTTGGAGAGGTGGAGTTGGCATTCTCATTGCTCCTCACTGCAATGCAGGATCCTGTGAGGCTTAGGCTATCCAGCTGTATTATCCTAACCCTGTGGAAGAGATCAATAGCTAACATGTATGGACCTCTTAGGCAGTCCCTATCATTTACTGAATATCTTAGCTGTTGGATCAGTTTCTTCTCTATTAAAATTAAGTTTCATTCTCAGCAACTCCGGCATCCATGAGACCGTCACAGAACAACCAGGTGTAGGTATACTTATGTATAAATATAGAGATGTGTGTATGTGTGTGCAATTTATAAAAATAAATGTATAATATATAAAATTACTATACCCATTCAATTCTCTGTCTGCAAATAAAAACTGAATGTGAAATTT
Source organism: Choloepus didactylus (assembly GCF_015220235.1). NCBI lineage: Eukaryota > Metazoa > Chordata > Mammalia > Pilosa > Megalonychidae > Choloepus > Choloepus didactylus. The sequence continues at coordinate 157,578,195 of NC_051334.1, read as the reverse complement.
TGAGTGTGACTGAAAGTTAGACAAGTGTGCTGGTATTTGTGTCCTGAAGCAGCTGAGTCTAATTGTCTCTGTGAGGAAAAAAAAAACAAACAGGTAACAAAAATGAATGGGGTCAATCAAACTGATAATCCCATGGATCTAAATTGAGAAAAAATGGGGTATAATTTAACTTTGGCAAAACATATCATTGCTGAAATTAATATGAAAATAATTATGCTGATATAACTTGATATAATTTTATGATGGACTCTCATTTTGGAGTGCCTCAATATCTGCAGGTCAATCAACTCAAGGGAAATGCCCTGTCACTAAAAATGATGATGGCAACAATCTAATATTGATTATCTGGACAGGAGGTCTTAACCTCCAGGCAACCAAGAGTGAAGGTGAACCTAGCTTGAATTGATTAAGCTGTCATGACTTCATGTTGATATATGGAAGTCTACCAAGTGTACCATGGAGCAAAAATAATAATGGCCATGTATCTGCTGGGTGTTGAGGATATTTCTCAGTAAATGGGTGATCTCACAATCTTAAAGATACTTTATCCTCATCTCTTAAAACTCCCCTTCTTATTCACTGCCCAACAGATATTTTTGTGAACCACACTGATTAATGCAAATTGTGTTGATTTATCAAGAACTCATAGTTGAAGGATTATTTGTTTAACAGTATACTTCATATATTGATGCCTGCCTACAAAGAGGAGTTAGCCATTGAATACATTTTAGAAAACTAGAAATGCATGATATCAAAATCATACCCTTCAATATGAGAAGGTGTGCCACAGGCATCTATCATCAATCCTTTTGCACATTAGTGTTTATATACATGTATTTTTCATGATATGATGCACGTTTCTTAGTATTCTTGTACTACTTGTCTTAACTTGTCCATATTTTTTCTCCCCTCTAAATTTTAAAGTCTTTGAGTTCAGTGGCTACATGAAGACCATGTGCAAATCAAGATCACAATGAGGCATCATCTCACACCGTTAAGAAAGGCTGCCATTAAACAAACAGGAAACTACAAATACTCAAGAGGATGTGGAGAAATCAGAAGTCTTATTCACTGCTGGTGAGACTGTAAAATGGTTCAGTCACACTGGAAGACAGTTTGGCAGTTCCTTAAAAAACTAGGTATTGAGTTACCCTATTATCCAGCAATTTCACTTCTCACTATTTACCCAGAGGACCTGAAAGCAGTGACATTAACAGATATTTGCACACCAATGTTTGTAGTGATATTGTTCACAATTGCCAAGAAATGGAAACAACCTAAATGTCCTACATCAGATGAGTGAATAAACAAAATGTGGTACATGCATATGATGGAATACTATGCAGCAGTGAGAAGGAACAAGGCCTGTGAAGTATATGCCAACATTGATGAACCTCAAGGACATAATGCTGAGTGAAATAAGACAGACACAAAAGGAGAGACATTTTATGTTACCACTAATGTGAACTCTTATTGTAGAATATAGGGGACCTAAGATAGATAGCAGTTACTGCAGGGGGAACAATAATTTAATAAGAACAGATAAGATATTGAGGGTAATCTTAATGATATAGGAGTGTTTAGGAATGACTATGGTTTGTTAATTTTTTGTGGTATGGTAGGAGCATATTGGAAGCAATGAAGTTATTTCAGGATACTTGTTTTTCCTGTTCCTTTGTTTTATTTTATCTGGAAATGTTTATTTTTATTTATTTTTATTTTTTGATACATAAAGTAATTTTTCAAAAACAAAGATCCTAGTTTATGTTAGAGTTAAAAAAAGAAAAAGAAAAGTTCATAGCTGAACCCTTCTCCTGAGAACTGTCCTTGGCTGCTTGGAGCCCCTAAAGGTTATTCCTTTTCCCCAGAGCATCTCACAGTCAATAAATGACTGCTTCAGTTGTACAAAAGGCTGGCTTCCTAGCCTCTGAGGGTGAGGGTGAGGGTGCTGTTTGCATTCCAGAAATCTCTATAGGATCAAGCTAAATGGGTGGCATGCTAGAACTAGCTTGCAATGGAACTTATAGTTACCATTCCTTCTCAACTCTGAATTCTGTGAAGTCGTGCATATAACTTAAAATTGACTATGGTTGAAGTATTTATACAGCAGGAATTGAAAAACACTAAAAATCAGTACTTTTTTCTTTACTTTTTTTTTCTCTTGGAGAGCCAATAACCACAAATCACTGAAGTGAACCCACATCTTTGATTAGCCATTTTTTCTGCCCTACCTATCTTGCTTCCCTCATGCCCAAAAGTTTTAACTGAAAACACTCTGTCAGCCACCATTTGTATAAGAATTGCCATCTCAGGCTCCTTACTAGGGAAACTGACTTAAGAGAAGGACCTACTATGTGGCAGATACCATATTAGCATTTTACATAGATTGTATCAAGTGATTCTCACAGTAATTGAATGAGGGAGATATAACTCTCTTTTTCTAGATGATAAAAGTGAGTGTTAGCTTGCCAAATGTCTCCAAAGCACATGGCCTTTCTCATATATAATACTATGTCCAAAAATATTCAGAGAACATTGAAAGATCACCTAGTACATCATTTTGGCATGTTTCTATGTAAAATATTAAGAGAATTGAATTATCCTTCCTATTTAAAAGCGTGCAATTTTTTTCAATGGAATTTTATTGAGATATATTTGCACACTGTATAATCTATACAAAGTATATGATCAGTGGCTCACAGTATCATCACATAGTTGTACATTCATCTCCACAATCAATTTTAGAACATTTTCATTACTCCAAAAAATAAATAAAAATAAAAAAGAAAGTCCAAATATCTCACACCCCTTGTCTTCCCCTATTATTTTTTAACAGTTTTATTCACACATCACACAATCTATCCTAAGTGTACAATCAATAGCTCTTGGTGTAATCACATAGTTATGCATTCATCACCACAATCAATATGATAACATTCTCATTTCTTCTGAAGACAAAAATCCCATACCCCCTGTTCCTGTTTGCTAATGCTGCTGTTAAGAAAAACACCAGAGATGTATTGGCTTTTATAAAGGGGGTTTATTCAGTTACAAAGTTACAGTCTTAAGGCCATAAAGTGTCCAAGGTAAGGCATCAACAATAGGGTACCTTCACTGAAGGATGACCATTGGCATCCAGAAAGCTTCTGTTATGTCAGAAGGCATGTGGCTGGTGTCCACTTGCTCCCTGGTTGCGTTTCAAAATGGCATTCTCCAAAATGTTGCTCTTGTGGCATTTTGCCCTCTCTTAGCTGAGTTCCTCTTCAAAATATCACTCTCAGTCGCTGTGAAGTCCCTCTGTTTGTGAGCTCTTTTTATAGGACTCCATGGAACTAATCAATACACACCCTGAATGTGTGAGGCCATATTTCCATGGAAATATTCAATCAAGAGGTCACACCATAATCAAAATTGTCAGTCAGAAATTAGGTGGGTCACATCTCCATGGAAACACTCAATCAGAAAGTTCCAACCTAATCAACACTAATCCATCTGCCTCCACAAGATTGCATTAACAAATATGACTTTTTCTGGGGGGGATAATATATACAAACCAACACACCCCTTATATCCCCCTAACCTTGACATTTAGGTTAGCTATAGTGCCTTTGTTGCACTTAATGAAAGAATACTATAATGTCACTGTTAGCTGTAGACCTTAGTTTACATGAATTCAATCTTTCCCGTATAGCACTCTATTATTAACACATTGTAATGGTGACATACGTTTGGCTTAATTTTCAAATATTTATGCAATTAACCATCATCATTGTCAACTCTAGGTTTTGCTAATATCCTTCTAACCATCTTAACCTCCTTTAATTATCTGTAGTTTCACTGTCCACAAATCTTTCAAAATCATTTTGAATCCTTTATGTTTTTAATTTACACCAAATGTTCATTCCCTGTTGTATAAAGTAAAATATGCAACTAGATGTTGTGGAGACAAAATAAGTAGTTTGATGTACAGAGAAGACCTGTAATCAACTCCTTATTGTATTTTCTTTGAGCTCTATTTGTGTAGTCTAAGGGAAGTAGACATCTGCCAGTTAGCTGTGATTTTGATCAGGGTGGACAGCTGAATCAGATAGCTCATTTAATTTCATATTGCCCTTTGTAGATACTGACAGAACAGGGATTGGTGGTGATTCATGAGGAATATACCATAAGGATCAGTTCATCCTAAGGATCAAAGATGCAAAGGAGTTGATGAGAAAAAGAAGGATAGAGGCAGAGTGCTCATTTGGGGGTTGGGGCAGATATCTGGCTAATGTTGGGAAGGCTTATAATCATTATCACCTTTGCATTTGGGGCTCTGCAAAACAACTCCAAGGATTTATCCAATTTTCCATTAACTTTCTAGAGTTGTATAGTGAGTTGAGAATACTGCTGAGTATTAGCATGAAGAGAGTATAAAAAGCTGAAAATGAGTTGCTAATGATCACACAGTCAGGTTTATGTTCAGGTTCATGCTCTTAGGGAAGACCAAAAAGGCATAAGGGCAATCCAGTGTCATAGATATATAGAGCAACAACAAAGGTAACCTTTATAGCTAGTGTAGAGAGTGATATACATCCACAGTAATTCTCATAAGTGAATAACTTTGACATTCCTTTAGAAGGCCCAGCCTGGACTCTGTTCCCTTAGGGACGTTGTCATCTCACTTAAAGCTCAGCTCTTTGAGCCTGGCATCTATCGACCCTATTCACACAGTTTTTTGAGACAGCAACTCAACTGTGGCCATCATTGAATAGAGGCTATGTTCAACTATATTCCTTCTAAATTCCATTACCAAATTATTTTCATATACTACACCTAACTTTATATGTAAGAAGTAGGTGTTTTCCCACAATGAGATCATATACCCCTAATAGTTAATATCAGTTTAAATGTCTTTTTTTATGAAAATGTATTTTTAAGTGTAAAATTGCCTTTCAGTGTCAAACTCTGCCTTTCAGCAGTGAAACAGCTTCTGTGATGCACAGAACTATTAACTCTTCCTGACAACATACGATGATATTCCAAGTGTAAATGTTCAAATAAGGTGAAGCAGGTTCTAAAGTTTTTTATCACTTGGGGATCAGCCATCACGTAAATATAGAAGTAAAGTTTATGGAGACTTTTGCAAAGGATAAGTCCTTCTCCTTACAAGTGGCATGTGTAGAATTTAATGTTTTATGAAATAACTTCTCTTCAAGCCAGGGCATGGCTGGTGAATTTGCAGACAAGGGTAATAATATATTTAGATAGGGTCATCTTTTTATACTCATTCTGCCACTGGTGATGTCACATTTTTCTGAAAGATCAGTAAGTTGGATAATTTCTTCTTTAGCATGTATCTTCCTCCTTACTGAAGAAGAGTGACCAAAATGTTCTTGTTCAAGAAAGAATGTTTTGTATCTAATATAGTTTGCTTCACATTTAGTAGTGATAGTTCTGGACCAAACTCCAACACTGCTCATACGATAAACAGCATTCATAACAATTACATTACTCACTGCAATACCAAAATTGAGCAATCAACTTGGATTCAGGAGACCTAACTGCTCACACCTCTAAAATATGGAGTGGGAATATTGGTTCAGATTAGTGATTTTCCAGGTGATGCGTGTGTATTGTGAGCATTTTATCAGCAGAAATTTTTCTTCAAATGAAATCTTTTGTAGAACTTCCATGTATAGAATAGATTAAAATAGATCTGTGCTGCTTAAGCCTAAATTGTATCAAACTTGTCCCAACCATATGTCAGTCCTTAGATACAGTGGAACACAGTTTAAAAACCATTAGGCAGTATTTAAGGCCCTTCATCACTCTGATCTTCTATGATTCCTTGACTTTACAATATTGAGACAACAGATCCAAATGACCCAATTAAGACAAAACTAATCTTATTCACAAAGATGGGAGAAACCATCTACTTATTTAGCAGTGCCTAACATAGGGAAGACTCATTGAAAGTATTTATTTGTGGTAGACACTCACTGTGAGATGTAGTGAATTAGTTGTTGCAGCCCCATTAAAAAATAATTGGAGCTCTATGTTTAATCAGCCACATGTTATGTTGAAAATGAGTTTGTCGACACTGTAGCGATGTGTGAGAGGGCTGGGCAGGCAGCCGGGTTTTTCAAGAAACAACTTCACCAAGATGTCCAGTGATAGGCAAAGGTCTGATGGTGAGAGTCCCAGCAGCAGTGATAGTTCAGATGTGGACCAGTGAGACCCAGCCACTCCAGAGCCTGAAGAACAAGAAGAAAGAAAACCTTCTGCCACCCAGCAGAAGAAAAACACCACACTCTAGCAAAAGCACTGCTAAGCTGTCCACTAGTGCTAAAAGAATTCAGAAGGCGCTAGCTGAAATAACCCTTGATTCTCTGCTTAACTGCAGTGCTGGGCCTAAAGGAGATAACATTTATGAGTGGAGATCAACTATACTTGGTCCACCAGATTCTGTATATGAAGGTGGTGTGTTTTTTCTGGATATCACATTTTCATCAGATTATCCATTTAAGCTACCAAAGGTTACTTTTTGCACCAGAATCTATCACCGCAACATCAACAGTCAGGGAGTCATCTGTCTGGACATTATTAAAGACAACTGGAGTCCCGCTTTGACTATCTCAAAGGTTTTTCTGTCTACTTGTTCCCTCTCGACAGACTGCAACCCTGCAGATCCTCTGGTTGGAAGCATAGCCACTCAGTATTTGACCGACAGAGCAGAACATGGCAGGATAGCCAGACAGTGGACCAAGAGATATGCAACATAATTCACATAATTTCTACACAGTGTGGAGGAGCAGAAGGCATCTTCTCACTGTGCTGCAAGTCTTTATAGCCTTTACAATACAGACTTCTGTGTATATGTTATACTGATTCTACTCCCTGCTTTTATCCTTTGGAGACTGGGAGACTCCCCAAAAAGGTAAATGCTACCAGGAGTAGAACTTTGTAGCTGTAGATTAGTTACATTTAAAATGCCTACTTACAAGCTTGCTTCTTTGGGATATCAAAATGTATTTTGTGATGTACTAAGGATACTGGTCCTGAAGTCTACCAAATATTATAGTACATTTTAGCCTAATTCATTATTTGTATGAAGTTATAAAAATAGCTGTAGATGACTAGGAATTATGTCATTTGTATTAAACCCAGATCTACTTCTGAGTATGTGGTACATGCTGTTGTGAAAAATGTTTTACCTTTGCCTTTGTCAGTTTGTAATGAGAGGATTTCCTTTCACCCTTTGTAGCTCAGAGAGCACCTGATATATCATCTCAAACACAATAAACATGCTCTTGAAAAAAAAAATGTCTCATTAAGGAGGGACATCAAGAAATAAAGTCTATTGTGGAGGAAAGCAGCTGGAAAGTTAATAAATTATTGGTATAAGTGTATGTGTATAGTATGTGGTGATGGAGATGTATGAAGTTTTTAGTTCCATGAGTTTGTGATGACCACATTACTTAGAAGTGGCAACACTAGGCATGAGTTATTCTGGTGTTCCCAAGTAAGTGGCTATAAAAACTTTATAGCACCCCACACCATCACCCCATATTTTATTTAAGCTACTTATTTTATTTGGATTTTGTCTCATTTAATCCATAGCCCTTTTTTTCCTTCTTGCCTATGTAACTCAACACAGAAATATGGTCTCTTTGGAGTAGGTAGGGCCAAGAGCATTTTAAAAGGACAGTGTGGAATCAATTTGTGTTCCAGTTAAAAATTTATGCATTCATGTGGGAAACTTATAGTTTATCTTCCTGTGGTTATGGTCAAATATGGATTAGAAAGGATAAATTATAAACCATAATTTATAAGAATGAATGATAAAGGCACCTGGAACACTGTAAGGGGAATAAAGCTATCAGGTATCACTGACTGTTTTCACTAGCTCTTCTGGGTCCATGTGCTCTCTATAGTTGAATTGGTAAGGGTAAACAAACCAGCCCTCTGACATAGAAAATAAGTTTGGCTTTGCTTTTATATTGAGCAAGTATTGGAATATAAGCTTCACTGGAGCAGGTATCTTGTATGGTGTCTCATGACTGTATCCCTAGTGCCTAGAATTCCTGGCATATAATAGTTTCTTAGTATTATTTTTGAATGGGTGAATTATTGGATGCAATCTTTATCTTTAACAAGGGAAGTGCTATCCTCTGAAAAACCTGTAAGTCAGAAACTCAAGATATATGTTAGAATGGAAGCCTTGAGTCTAGATGGCAGTGAAATGTACCAGACTTACCCACTTGGGTAGACTAAGCAGCTGAGGATAAATAAAAGTTTTCCAAAATGGAATAAACTTTAGCTTAGTAGGTTGAGATAAGTATCTAGATAGTTTTATTAAAGGCAATGAGTAGCACTCCAGGAAGACCATTGGTATCAAAAGAGGTAAAGGTGGGGGAAAAACAAAACAAAACAAAGCAAAACAAAACAGCAGCAGCAACAAAAACAAAAAACAGCATAGAGATGGAAAGCAAATATTTTCTGTCTTAGGGTCATTATCAAATCACTTATTTTTGATTAAGCATTTATAAGTGCTACTTTATCTATAGCAGTGTTTGTGCTCAATGGAGCTACTGTTTGAAATTCTCTGGACATTTAATTTTTACCAAATCTGTCTCCAGCTTTATCTGAATTTCTGATCTCAACACATCATCTCCTCTGATATTAAAAGTTTGTGCTATTCTTCTAGCAGCTTTGAATCTCTTGAACTTTCATTCATCTATTTAGTGAGTCAACAACAACAAAAATAATGATGTGTATTACTAGGCACTGAGATTTTAGTAACATAAAAGACAGACATGGCCCCAACTGTCACAGATCCTAATCTATAGTCCAGTCTTCCCTATTCCACATGCCTAGGTGTGACACATTGACATGGTGACTTTTTCAAATAAAAGTGCTTCTCTATTATCACTCAAGCATGCATGTGAATCCACTCAATATAAGTTGCCTTCAGTTTTCTCAACACTTATTTTTATTTCTTTTTATTTATTTAACTGTTTTCCTCTAGATAGAGACCAGCTCATTTTTCATGTGGCAATCTTGCCATGAGACAAAAGGGCTATTATGCAATGGAACCCATAAAGGATTCCTTCCTCAAAGAATGCCTATTGGAATATATTTAACAGAGTTGATTAAACATGGCTGGCATCTAATGTGACTTTAAAATATACTGAGCCTCTGATATCTCCTTCCTATATCCTCTGCCCCTACTTTTGTGCCCTCAAAGGAAGTAACTTTCCCTGGGTCATGATGACTTAGTTAAAATGCTTGTACTAAGAAGATTGCTAAACTGGCCAGAAAAGTGATAACAATAGCACATCCCATTTCTACTTTTAATGATTCTCAGGTTTTACAAACCTTTTTACAATTAATATTACTTAATAGGTATGGAAATATTCATAAGACATTCATACAAGGGAATGAAATATTTCAATGGCTGCAATATAAAACTGTAAGCACACAAATTTCTCACATGATACTGTTCTGTGCATCAAAGTGTATATTTTCAAATTGTGCTTATTGCAAATTTGGACTGCAGGTATCACCTTTAATGTTGCTCTGCTGGCTGCTGGGGGCTGGGAAACATCACTACTAATTGATATGCCTTAATGATCTGAGAGCTTTCAGAATTGGTGAACCCAAGAGAAATGCCAAAAAGTAGATATTTGATTCTAATTATGCATGCTACAAGCTGAAAGTAGACCCACTGTTGCAGTTATATCATTGTCAAGTTGCTAGACCTCAGGTTTTCTAGAAATTTGACACTATTACCAAACACTGCTTTACTGAATTCATGAAACAAAAGTGACATAAAAGACAAGGGCAGAGAAAAGCAGGTATCCAAGGTCTCTATTTGATACAGAGACTTCTCTTAAAAGAAAAAGAAGGTAAAAAGAAACCAAACCCGAGCTTGGTAAATAATGTTAATTAGCTCCATCCTTACTTTTCCTCATGTCTTTCAAATCAGAAACTTGGAAAATGTAGGAACAGAGATCTGAAAAGCCATTTGGGTTATTCATTTCCAAGCCCCACTTAAAGAATTGGGTCTGTTTAGGATTTGAAAAGGACAGTGGTAACTTATGCTCCTATATCTACTACTGGAATCTGGGTTAATATCTGCTTTTTGAAAACTGGAAGCCAATGGTGACACTTGTCTGGATGGATTCTCTCTATCTAAGCTGATAGGCCTTATTTTGTTTAATTTATTTTTACAGAGCTTACTTTGTCATCTTTCTCTGACTTGTTCAGGGTGGGGGAGGGGTGGAAATGAAAAGATGTTAGCTCTTCATGTCTTATGAAAGCCATTCCATTACTTCCTTGATATAACATGTATTGGGCAAGATGGGTCTGCTCCTGGAATTTTACCTGGTGTAAGTTTGTTTCTGAAGGAAATATATGATGGTATTTCAGGTTTATCACCTGGGTCAGCTGTATAGTATGAATCCAGCCTAAAGCCTGTAGAGGAAGGCAAGGTGTATCACTCCCAGTTCTGTTTCTCAAGGTCATCAAGTATGAGAGCTCAGAGGGACCCCTTAACCACCTAATCCAGCATGCAAGCAGGGGATAAATTATCTTGGATTTGTGATTGATCATAATTAAGATTCTGAAGGTCTTTCATGGTCAGCATCAACTTAATAATGAATAATAATTGATCTTCAAAATATAAGGCTTTCAATATTTTAAGTTTTAATATTTTAAGATTTAGAACCCTGTGAATGAGCAGTTCAGTTAATGTCATTCACTAACTCACTAAATACATATTGAGCCATATGAAAGGCACTATCCATAAGCATATACATATAATATAGTTTCTGTTTTCAAAGACAGTTATAATGTAGTATAGGAAATAAAGCATGCACACAGAAATCTACAAATAAAGCAAGATATGATGAGTGCCATAGCCATATAGGTATGATGGCCATGTAGTACATTGTCTAAACTGGGAGGTTTTTGAGAGTGAAAGGGGCACTATTAATAAATATACTAGTAAAAAAAGGTATAAACTATGACAGACCCAGAAGAACTAAGGTATACACTTACCCTTCATATGCATGATATATGCAAAATGCTCTTAGAGTTCACAGATGGCCAAGAAATCGTCAAACTAGAATGATTGGGGAAGTCATTAGAGAAGGGATAGCATTTGAGCTGAACTTTGAAGGATAGATATTATTTTTTAAATTCAATTATATTGAGATTGTTCACATACCATAAAATCATCCAAAGTGTACAATCAGTTGTTCATGGTGCCATTATATAGTTGTACATTCATCACCACAATTATTTTTTTTCAATTGTTAGAACATTTTCATTACTCCAGAAAAGAACTAAAGACAAAAAAAGAAAACTCAAATCCTCCCATATCTCTAACCACTCCCCCTCCATTATTGACTCATAGTATTGGTATAGTACATTTGTTACTGTTGATGAAAGAATGTTAAAATACTACTAACTGTAGTACATAATTTGCAATAGGTATAATTTTCCCTATGTACCCCTCTATTATTAACTTCTAGTTATAGTGTCACACATTTGTTCTAGTTCATGAAAGAGATTTCTAATATTTGTACAGTTAATCATGGACATTGCCCATCACAAGATTCACTGTTTTATACATTCTTGTATTTTAACCTCCAACTTTCCTTCTGATGACATACATGACTCTAAGCTTTCCCTTTCCACCACATTCACACACCATTCAACACTGTTAGTTATTCTCACAATACCGTGCTATGATCACCTCTGTCCATTTCCAAATGCTTAAGCTCAACCAGTTAAACATTCAGGTCATAGTAAGCAACTGCTCCCCATTCTTTAGCCTTGTTCTATATCCTGGTAACATATTTTCTGTCTATGAGTTTACATATTATAATTAGTTCACATCAGTGAGACCATACAGTATTTGCCCTTTTGTGTCTGACTTATTTCACCCAATATAATGCCCTCAAGGTTTCTTCACCAACCTGTTTCTTTTTAAGAGAGTTTTGTTCACACACTATACATTCTGTCCTAAGTAACCAATTGATGGTTGCCTGCATAATCATGTATTTATGCATTTGCCACCATCACCACTATCTATATAACAACATTTCCATTTTTTCCACAAAGAAAGAGGAAGAGTCAAAGAAGATGGAGAGACAAAAGAAAAAGAGAAAGGAAAAAATGATGGTAGCTAAAAAGCAACTAAAGGAAAGATAGAATTAAAATAAAGTGTAATAAAAGAGTCAGACAACATCGCCAATGCCAAGAGTCCCACATCACCCCCTTATATGCCCCTCTCACAAGCTTCCAGCTTTGGTACATTGACCCTGCCACATCAAAGGAAGCAAAATACAATGTTTCCATCAACTATAGTCTCTAGTTTGCATTGACTGCATTTTTCCTTAATACCACCCCATTTTTAACACTTTGCAAGTTTGACATTCATTTGTTCTCCTTCATGTAAAAACATATTTGTACATTTTATCACAATTGTTGAGCACTCTAGGTTTCACCAATTATACAGTCTGAGTCTTTATTTTCCCTCTCTCCTTCTGGTATCCCACATGCCCCTAACTTTCCTCTTTCATACTCACAGTCATCTTTGTTCATTGTACTTACATTGTTGTGCTACCATCACCCATAATTTTGTTCCAAACCTCTCACTCCTGTCTTTTCCTATCTGTCTGTAGTGCTCCCTTTAGTATTTCCTGTAGAGCAGGTATCTTGTTCACAACTCTCTCAGTGTCTGTTTGTCTGAGAATATTTTAAACTCTCCCTCATATTTGAAGGGCAGTTTTGCCAGACATAGGATTTTTGGTTGGTGGATTTTCTCTTTCAGTATCTTAAATATATCACACCACTTCCTTCTTGCCTCCATGGTTTCTACTGAGAAATCCACACATAGTTTTATCAAGCTTCCTTTGTATGTGATGGATCACTTTTCTCTTGCTGCCTTCAGGATTCTCTCTTTATCTTTGACATTTGATAATCTGATTATTAAATGTCTTGGCATAGGCCTATTCAGACCTATTCTGTTTGGGGTATGCTGTGCATCTTGGAGCCATAATTTTATGTCTTTCATAAGAGATGGTAAATTTTTATTGATTATTTCCTTATTTCTTCTGCCCCTTTTCCCTTCTCTTCTTCTGGGACACCCATGGCATGTACATTCATGTGCTTCATGTTGTTATTCAATTCCCTGAGATGTTGCTCATATTTTTTTACATTATTTTCCCTATCTGTTCTTTTTGTGTCTTTTTCTCCAGTTCCTGAATGTTTTCTTCTGCCTCTCAAAATCTGCTATTGTATGTCTCCACTGTGTTTTTCATCTCTTCTGTTGTGCCTTTCATTTCCATAGATTCTGCCAGTTGTTTTTTTTTTGAACTTTTGATTTCCACCTTATGTTTCCCCAGTGTTTTCTTCATCTCCTTCATCTCTTTTGCCATATCTTCCCTAAACTCATTGACTTTGTTTTTGAATTTATTTATCACATTTGTTTGAAAATCTTTGATTGTTTCATCAAAGTGAAACACTATCTCAACTGTATCTCAATTGGTGTGTAAGATTTTTCCTTTGGGCCATATCTTCACTTTTTCTTGGATGATTTGTAGTTTTATGTTGTCTATTCATTGGGTTTCCTTGATTACCCTAATCATATTTCCCCAGACTAGAAGGGGCTCAGGTCTCAGAATGGGCCTATATTCAGTATCAGGTTTCCCTGAGGGTGTGTCTTGGAAGATTGACAGACTTTCTTGTGGGGCCTCTAGCTGCTGTGCTTTTCCTACCCTTCCCAGCATGTGGTGCCTGTCAGCCTGTCACTCCCCACTGGTGTAAAGAGGTATGGCCCCTTTAATTCTCAGCTTAAGTTGTTTCTGTATTGACTGTTTCCCCCAGGCCCAGGGATCTGAGTTCTGAAGGGAGGGTAGGCACTAGAGCTGGGCCCCACCTCCTTCCTCTTAGTGAAGACACACCCCCTGGGGAGTTATCTTCTGTACTTGAATTGCTTCTTTGTCTCTCTGACTCTGTTAACTCCACCCCTATCTGGGTCAGTGCACTGGGAACTGAAAATGGCTGGGGCTTTCCCCACTGAGCCACTCATGTTGAGATAGAGTAAAAGGGAAAGAAAGCCCTTTTCAGAGCCAGTTGATGGCCGACAGTTTTGCCCATTGGCCAGAGATAGCATCTAGTCTTCTGGGCTTCCTTTCCCATGACAGAGGATATTTCTGGCTCTCTAAGGTCAGCTGTCTCTAAAAGCCTCTGTATTTTTTTAAATTTAATTTTTTTTTCTGTCAGTCCCACCTCCTCTCTACTGGGAGTGACCTCAGGGTACTTTGCTGCTTGTTAGGGGTTTGTCTATGTTTGTAGCTTGTATTCAGCAGTCCACATTTGTTAATTAAAACCCCAGTTTGAGCTAGGTTTAACTATATTTGCTTGCTCTGGGAATGCTGCTTTTTCCCACAGATTGGTCTGGCAGCTCATCCTGCCATGGAGGGAGGGGGCTCCTGGTGTGCTTCTGTGTTTTTACTTATAGCTTTTATGCTGCAGTCTCAGCCATTCCACCTATTCCAGATTGCTGTACAATGTTAGATATGATTTAGATGGGTAGCTCTTGGAGGAAGACATTCTAAGTGGCAAGATTATCCAAAGCAAGGCCCTGGATGTAGAGACAGGAGAGGTCTGCTTGAGGAGCAACAAGCAGTATACATTGAATTAAGATTAAGCAAAGAGTAATTGGAAGATGAAACTGGAATGACTGGTTAGGGACAGACTACTTTTGGCCCCATAGCTTTGAATGTTAGGCTAAGGAATTCAACTTTATTTCTGTTGGCATTGTGGACCATTGCAAATGCAGTTGAGTTACTTGGAAAGATAGCAATCATTATTTCCTTAACCATTTAGATTAGGATGCATTTTTCAATTAGCCATGTTAGGAAAAAAATGTCTTAAAGAAAGTCATTATTAAAAAGACCTATTTGATGTGCTAGTGGCTGGTTTTTGGAATATATAGATCAGTGTTCATTAACAAAAGCAAAACAGACTGGATAGACACTGATGTGGTGCTGCACTGTGTTTTTTAGGGACAAATGCCCAGAAGTGTACATTGTCATTTCTAGTGGTTATTGTTTCTGTTCTTCTTGGCCAGGTGAGCAGAGATCCTCCAATCATGCATCGTATTTGCTTTTCAAAGTTCATGTTTTATTTTTTATTGAGTCAAGTGTTTTATATTTCTTTGTCTCAAAATTGACTATTGTTCAGTATGGGCAAATGTGGCCTTATCTTTCAGAAAAGTTTATATTTTATTTCATATGATAGGCTTAATTTCACCATATTTTAAAACTTACTTCTGATTCTTCTTCATTTTCCTCTTCCTTTTCCAATCTCTCCTTGGTATATTTAGTCAATTTTCAAGAAGGAATGCACAAGTGTCAAGATAAAACAATTACACTAAATGGAACCGTCTTCTACCTTAGCAACATGAAATCATTATCAAAAATTTGCTTTGAAGACCCTTCATTGAGAAAACATAATTCAATCTTTCTGCTAAAGCTTGTCTGAAGTCTGCTGTTCACCTTCATGTTGCTGATGTGTGGGACTGTAACATTGGGGTTACATCTCTGTTCAGGCTACTCAGAGTCACAGTTATTTCAACTTTACATCCATTGTACCATGGCTAACTAGAATGTTGTAAAACACAAGGAGGAAGGAGCTAGGTTAGCCTTACATTGATTTCCCTTTACATATATGCTTAAGAAACTTTTATGTTTTCACCCCTCAATTTCAACTCTGATTGTTATACATGATGAGTCTCAGAATGTACCATTGAAGGATGCCACTAGACTTTGTTTGAGTCCTGTCTACTGGCCTCTTATTTATCACCTGGCTATCATCCTGATAATATAATTTATCCCATCCAATCTCTCACTTGATTATCTATAAAATTTTGTTTTCCTTTGTTAAGAAAGACATAAGAGATCTGGGGAAGGTCTGGAGAAGGGGAAATAGGAAGACTAGCAATTCAGGACTTCTATAAATGGACATCCTAAAAAGATGCAGTTTCTTCAGTTTCAAAAGACAAAAGTGAATAATTATAAGACAAAAGTAAAGGATATCATAAAGATGCTGGAGAAGGTGAGCATAAGGTTGTTCACCAGTTCCTTGAAACCAAGTACTTAGAGACCCAGTTATAGCTTCTGCCACGTTTTGAAATATTTTCCAGCATCATCTCTCACAATTCAAGGAGATTCACAATTCATGCTTTTATACAGTTTTACAAATTGAGTAAGCTGAGATCAGAAAGGACAGGGGGACAGTAATAGCATAATGTGACTCTAGAGGTTGATCAATGCAAAGGAAACCCAGGACTACAATGCAGTATTTAAAGAGCTGTGGGGGAACTTAGGCTTGTTTGTTAAAAGATGTTGGTCTTTAAGGAGGTTCAGTCTGGTGGTTGAGACATTGCATATAAAATCCAGGAATCAGGTGAAACACTGAGATGGACAGGCACTGGTATCATGGTTTCTGTTAACCAGTACATTCACTGTAATGCCCCAGTGGACAGAAGCATCCTGTTATAATGGTAATTTTAAAAGTACACAATCAAACTGAGGCAGAAATCCAGTTGTAAGGCCTGGACCAACTTTGAATGGAGCAAGGGAAAATGGAAACTTTGGGAATATATGGGCATCCAGGGCTGACCACTTACTTCATAATGGATTCCATGATCTGACAGCTCACATATTATTCGTACTGGTTGGGACTGGTTCAAGATATGGGCAGACATGAGATGTAGGCACAGAGTATTAGTGACCCAATTTGGAAACAACCCAGGAAGGCAGAAGCTAAAAATGACTGTTTCAGTTAAATGGGGGCGTATTAGTTAGGGTTCTCTAGGGAAACAGAAACAATGAGAGATATCTATAAATATAAGATTTGTAAAAGTGTCTCACACAACTGTGGGTAAACATGAGTCCAAATTCCATTGGACAGGCAGCAAACTGGCAACTCCAATGAAGATGTTCAATGAACTCCTCAGGAAATGAACTGGCAACTTCAACAAATTCCTCAGGAAACACTTTGTTGGTCAGCCAAAGAAGAAGTGAAGGTCCTCTATCTCTCTTGCTTAAAAGTCTTCAACTGATTGGATTAAATCCAGCTGGCTGCTTTCTCTAATTGTGGAAGACACGCCCATCAATGATGGCAACAGTCACAGCTGCAGCCAATTGACTGATGATTTAATAAACCAGCCTGTTGGTTTATTAAGCAGCTACAAACATCCTTGCAGCAACAGTTAACCCAGTGCTAGCTTGACCAAATAGCTGGGTACCATCACCTGGCCAAGTTGACACATGAACCTAACCATCACAGTCCACCCCTTGTCAACTTGACAGTTATACACATCACCTAAAACCATACTTTATCCTTAAGTAGAGAACAATGTCAGACATATATTTTGCCTAACAATACTCCACTGTGCAGCGTACAACCAGAAATGCACTAAATCTCTCCAGAATAGAGTGCAAGTCCTTGGGTGACATTAACTCTTAAAATTGATTTCCTTTAGCTTAAATACAGCAAAATGAATACAGATTAAGTCATATGATGAGGGGATAAGACAGAGAAGAAAGCAAAGATATTTGCTTTAAAGACAAATACAAACATACTCACAAGAAAACAAGGAGGAAATATTCATGCCATCATAGTCTTCATTTCTGTAACTGGTCACATGGCTGTAGTTCATATTTATCACTACTTTCTTCCACTATCCATTCCATGTTCCCTTTACCCTCAGCAAGCACTTCAGCTAGCTGTTGTTCTTTGCCTGGTAGGGTAATGCAAGCCTTCATTCCTGAATTTTCTTGGCCATTGGTAGTCCTACCTGGAATGGCTTGTTGCAGTTTTCCATTGACTTTAATCACAGGGCATGGTAGTACTAAGATATGCCCTAGGGGATCTCCTGTATTCCAGGAAAACTTCTTTACATCCATTGTGTAGTGGCAGTGCTATTTCCCCTTGATAGGATCAATCACCCCAGCCAGTACAGTAATCTCCTTCCTTGCCTGTTGATTCAGAGGCATAAGAAGCCCAAAGTGGCCAGGTGGCAGACTTAACTTCCAGTTCAATGGGATTATTGTTGTGTTTCCTTGTGAAAGCACTTCTCCTTTTTGAACAAAGACTTGTAGACCAGCAGAGCTTAAGCTTGCAGGGACAGGAAGCAAAAATTTTCCTAGTGGATCACTAGGAATGATAGTGAGTGGTGACACTTCTGTTTCCACCCCTTGATTCCTGGATCCATGAATCTTGGCTATGGGACAAACAGCACCATAGAGTGGACACTGATTCAGAGCAAACACAGCTGCCTGGAGAACACTGCCCTAGTCATGCAAGGTATTGCCACTTAGTTGGTGCTGTAATTGAGCATTCAACAGGGCATTCCACCATTCTATCTACCTAGCTGCCTCTGGATGATGGGGAAGATGGTAAGACCAGAGAATTCCATGAGCATGTGCCCATTCCCTCACTTAATTTGCTGTGAAGTTGTTTCCTTGGTCAGAAGCAATGCTGTGTGGAATACCATGATGGTGGATAAGGAATTCTGTAAGTCCATAGATGGTAGTTCTGGCAGAAGCATTTCATGTAGGGAAGGCAAACCCATATCCAGAATATGAGTCTATTCCAGGAAGAACAAATCACTGCCCCTTCCATGATGGAAGTGGTCCAATGTAATCAACCTGCCACCAGGTAGCAGGCTGATCACTGTGGGGAATGGTGCCATATTGGGGACTGAGTGTGGGTCTCTGCTACTGGCAGATTGGGCACTCAGCAGTGGTTTTGGCCAGGTCAGCCTTGGTGAGTGGAAGTCCATGTTGCTGAGCCCATGCATAACCTCCATCCCTATCACCATGACCACTTTATTTATGAGCCCATTGGGCAATGGCCAGAGTGACTGGGGAAAGTGGCTGATTGGTATCCAGCAAAAGAGTCATTTTATCTACTTGGTTATCAAAATCTTCTGTTGAAGTCCCCCTCTGGTGAGCATTCACATGGGACGCATATATCTTCATGATTTTTCCCACTCAGAAAAGTCTATCTACATAGCCCTTCCCCAGACTTCTTTGTCACCAATCTTCCAATCATGTTCCTTCCAAGCCCCTGACCATCCAGCCAAACCATTAGCAACAGCCCATGAATCAGTATACAAATGCACCTCTGGCCAGTTCTCCTTCCAAGCAAAGTGAACAGCCAGGTGCACTGTTCAAAGTTCTGCCCACTGGGAGGATTTCTTCTCACCACTGTCCTTCCAGGACATCCCAGAAAGGGGCTGCAGTGCTGCAGCTGTCAACTTTCAGGTGGTGCCTGCATAGCATGCAGAACCATCTATAAACCAGGCCCAAGTTTTCTCTTCCTTAGTCAACTGATTGTAAAGAACTCCCCAAGATGCCATAGCTGTGGGGTGGGAAAGAGAAGATAAAGTGGAAGGACTGGGGGTCATGGGCATTTGGGCCACTTCCCCATGTAACTTACTTGTGCCTTCAAGACCCACTTGAGCTCTATTTTGTATATGCCATTTCCATTTTGTGATGGAGTGCTGCTGTGCATGCCCAACTTTATGGGTTGGTGGGTCAGACAACACCCAGCTCATGATAGGTAACTCAGGTCTCATGGTAACTTGGTGACCCATGGTCAAGCATTCTGTCTCTACTGAGACCAAATAGGAGGCCAACAGCTCTTTCTCAAATGGAGAGTAGTAACCTGCAGAGGATGGTAAAGCTTTACTCCAAAATCCTAAGGGCCTGCATTGTGATTCTTCTATAGGAGCCTGCCAAAGTCTCCAAACAGCATCTCTATTTGCCACTGACACTTCCAGCACCATTGGGTCAGCTGGATCATATGGTCAAAGTGGCAGAGCAGTTTGCACAGCAGCCTGAACCTGTCACAGAGCCTCATCTTGTTCCAGTCCCCACTCAAAATCAGAAGCTTTTCTAGTCATTCAGTAAATGGGCTGGAGTAGCACACCCAAATGAGGAAAATGTTGTCTCCAAAATTTAAAGAGGCCAACTATGAGTTGTGCCTCTTTTTTGGTTGTAGGAGGGGCCAGATGCAATAGCTATCCTTCACCTTAGAAGGGATATATCAACATGCCCCACACCACTGGACACCTATAAATTTTACTGAGGTGGAAGGACCCTGTATTTTTGTTGGATTTCTCTCCCATCCTCTGTCATGCAAATACCTTACCAAGAAATCTAGAGTAATTGCTACTTCTTGCTTACTAGGGCCAATCAACATGATAACATCAATATGATGGACCAGTGTGATGTCTTGTGGGAGGGAGAAGTGATCAAGTTCCCTGCAGACAATATTATGACATAGGGCTGGGAAGTTGATATAACCCTGAGGTAGCTCAGTGAATGTAAACTGCTGGCCTTGCCAGCTGAATGCAAACTGTTTCTGGTGGTCCTTGCTAACAGCTACTGAGAGAAAAACATTTGTTAGATCAATAGCTGCATACCAGGTACCAGGGGATGTGTTGATTTGCTCAAGTAATGGTACCACATCTGGAACAGCAGCTGCAATTGGAGTCACCACCCAGTTAAGCTTATGAGAATTCATTGTCATCCTCCAAGACCCATCTCTTTTCTGCACAGGCCAAACAGGAGAGCTGAATGGGGATGTGGTGGGAATCACCATCCCTGCATCTTTCAGGTCCTTATGAGTGGCATTAATCTCTGCAATCCCTCCAGGAATCTGGTATTGCTTTTGGTTTACTACTTTGCTAGGCAGGGGCAGTTCTAGTGGCTTCCACTTGGCCTTTCCCACCATAATAGCCCTCACTCCATGAGTCAGGGAACCAATGTGAGGATTCTGCCAGGTGCTGAGTCTGTCTATTCTAATTATGCATTCTGGCACTGGGGAAATAACCACAGAATGGGTCTGGGGACACACTGGACCCACTGTGAGATGGACCTAAGCTAAAACTCCATCAATCACCTGACCTCCATAAGCCCCAACTCTGGTGGGCCAGACTGATCTTTTGGGTCTCCTGGAATTAATGTCACTTCTGAACCAGTATCTAATAATCCATGAAATATCTGATAATTTCCTTTTCCCTAATGCACAGTTACCCTGGTAAAAGGCCATAGGTCCCCCTGGGGAAGGCTAGGAAGAAGATTAACAGTATAAATAAACAGTATAAATAAACAGTGTAATAGGGTCCCTCCCCAAGTGTACCCATCCTTCCCTTCATTCAAGGGGCTCTGGATATATAAACTGTCTCAAGTCTAGGAATTGATTAAGGGGCTGTGACTCTCTGTTTTCATAATTCAAGGGAGACTTTTGTTCATGTGACCTAGAATTCTTCTGCCTATATAGTTCAAACAAGAATTTAGTCAATTGCCCATCTATTTTACTACTTGGTACTCCATAATCCACTAGCCAATGCCATAAGTCTCTGCGAGTCATATTATTTTGATTGCTGCTTTCAGCCTGTTTTCCATTATGGTAGCCACACCCACTTTGTATGTGGTGATTAACTGCAGCCACCTGGCTTCTGCTGACTTGGGATCTGATTATCCACATTGTGTTTAAGGATTCCAGTTCAGTGACAGCAGTTCCTACAGTAATAGCTGACCTACAGAGAAGGGCGACTACAGAGCTCTTCAGAGATGATGGAACTTGTCTCACAAATTTATTCCTCACAGTCCTTGCAAAAGGTGTGTCCTCTGGACATTCCAGGGGTCTGTGAGCAGGTTTTCCATGATAAATCCACTCTAACATTCCAATCTCTCTAAGCCTTTGAATCCCGTCCTCTACATAATACCAGGGAAGTTCTGGCATTTCAACCTCTGGTAGTGCTGACCACCTTTTGATCCATGTTTCAGCCAACCACACAAACAAACTTTTAACACCCTTTCTAACCCCTTGAGCTACAGCATTGAATGAAGAATCTCTCCTTATTGCACCCATATCAGTAAATTCAGCCTGATTGCACCCATATCAGTAAATTCAGCCTGATCCAACCATATATTTCTTCCACCATTATCCGACACCCTTAATATCCATTCCCACACGTACTCCCCTGGTTTCTCTATATATATGTTGGAAAACTCATACAGCTCTTTTGAAGCATTGCATACTTCCTCGTGGGTCACACTTTGTACCTCATCCTTCAGGGTCTGTTGGGACTTTAGTCTAGTTATAGGTCTTGAAGCAAAGACTGGTAGTGGAGGTGGGTCATGAAAAGAATTAGAAGTATCCCTCAAGCCATTTACCTCTGGACATTCTGTTGCATTTTCATCTCATAAAACAGGATTAATCTCTCTAGACAGAACAGTGAGGGCTGCTTCCTCAGGGGAGGTGATTACAGGATTAGCAGGCACTGAAGTGTTAATCTCTTTAGGAGGTTGGATGGCAGGATCCTTAGGGCAGACTGGAGGTGGGGAAGCTGATTCCTCAGGGCAGACTGGAGGTGGGGGTGGGGGCTGTTTCCTCAGGAAAGCCCACTACAGGTAAATCTAACAATGACTCAGCAGAATCTGGGGTTCCAGTGTCCTCACTGCCATTATTATCAATCTGTATGTCCCCATACCAAGTTTCAGGACCCCATTCTTTTCCAATTAGTGCCTTTACTTTAACAGCAGGCACCCTGAGAGGTTGAGATTTTAGTTTATGTTGTAAATCTGCTACTCACATGATGAGAGTCTGCATCTCATTTTCAGAAATCTCAAGTCTGCAGCCACAGGAAATAAGAATTTCTTTCAGGGCACACATAGAACACTTTACATCTGTCATACAGTACTTAAGCTTTAAATTTGAAGCCTTTAGCTCATCCCTTTCCTTTATAACTTTATCCAATATATCTAAGAGCAGCCAGCCAACATTATACCTGTGAAGGTGTTGAAAACACTGTCACCCAGAGCCTTGCTTTGTATAAGAGTATGATTAAGAGAATCAAATGGCACTATTTTGCATATCTCCATTGCCAACTCACGCCATGGACTGTCAGTGCCATCTTGATTATTGGAAATGGAGTCATTAGTGCCTTTGAATCTAATCAGAGTAGAAAACAAATTGTAAATGCCCATTTCAAGATTCTGTTTCTCAAGAACCACTCCCAGTACCAAGTTGTATTAGTTAGGGTTCTCTAGGGAAACAGAGTCAATGAGAGATATATATAAATATAAGATTTAGAAAAATGTCTCATGCAACTGTGGATAAGAATGGGTCCAAATTCAATAGGGCAGGCAACAACCCCAATGAAGATGTTTAATGAGCTCCTCAGTGTTACGGTGCCCGCGAGTTAGAGTACGAGACAGCCAAACAGAATTTAAAGAGCCTTTATTTAACCGGCCGGTGACTGCCGCCTGTCACTCCACGCAGGGAGTTTAGCAAGCAGCAGCGCCCACCGGAGAGTGCTTGAGACTTATATAGGCAGAAACCACATCCTGAAAATGCAAGCAAGCTACTTTGACAAAAGCAGAGTTGGCAGTTAATTAATGGGTACTTAAGATCTTTAGCAAGCTTGAGAAGTTTTCTCAAGGCCGGTGCAATGATTAATTATTGAAACGGTTACGCTTGGCTAATGTGTACATCTGCAAGTTTTACTCCCTAAAATGGCACAGTTTCACTCCCTCCTTCTCAGGGCTTAATGTTTACTTTGCAGTGATTACCGGTTGTGGGGGAAGGGGACTCTCTTGTTACAGATTTAGGGGAGGGAGCTCACTTTAGGGCCCCACTTCATTCCCCACTGGTTTTTAGGGAGAATCAAATCATTGTTTCTTAAGTGTTGATATTAAGGTAGTTAACCTTGGAGATTGAGAAAATATACTTTGAAACTAATTTGCCTCCTTTTTGTTTTGTTAAGGCTAGACAAAGTTTTTCTTGCTTTTTTGCTAAAGAGCTAACAGACTTTTTTAACTTAGTATTGCCTTTTTAAGGCTTTTAGATTTTGGTTAATTTGGGTACTAAGGATTTTAAAGTTTTTGTTTCCTGTGACTAGTGCTGCGGTTTTTACTGCGGCTGCCCCGGCTACCCCAAGCCCGAGGAATACTGGCACTAACACTGGTTCTTTTTGCTTGACTCGTTGGAGGCTAGTTAGCCCGAGGTGCTTTTTATCTCTCTCGCCAGAGTTGTACAGAGGTACAGGAATTAGCGTAAGGAGAAGTAGATAGGGGGAATTGAGGGGACTGGAAACATGTTTCTTGTTCTTGAAAGTTACTTAAAGTTTTGATACATATAGGTGCAATTTTTACATTTTCTTTTTCCAATTACTGGGAATTTTTTCAAAACTGCTGTGGTTTAAAAGTAACAGGGTTACAGCTTTTAATTGCACAATTTTTAGTAGGAGCTTCTGGCCTTTTATTTTTTGTGACCCTTAACAGACGGTTTACATTTTTTTTTATGGGGCTATAGTTTTACAGCCCTAACTGTAACAGAAATAATAATTTTTTTTTCCCCACATGCTGCTGAGGTACTTTTTAGTGGACAGATATAGTGCTGACTATTTTATAGTTTCTGTTTTAAGTTTAGGTTTTTACAGCTAAAGCCTTACAATTCCGCACGTCTCCCACCTAGGTACTTATTGACCGCTTCTGGTAAGTTTCAGTTTACCCCAAAGTGTTAGTCGTAGGGGTCCCTGTTCTCACGGCATCAGGTTTTGGGTGGTGGGCACGGATGGTGCAGTGGTTGTTTCTGGAGTTATAGTGCAAGGCCTGTAAGGACTTGAGAAGTTCAGAGTTAGTTAAAAGGGCGAGCTGTTCCTCCCCTATTTTGGGGAGAAGTGGGGGTGGCTTGCTGAACATGGCTTTATAAGGGGTAATACCTTTTACATAAGGAGTGCATTTAGCTTTGAGCAAGGCAAATGGAAGGAGACTTACCCGGTTCCCGCCAGTCTCTAGTTTAAGTTTGGTGAGGGTTTTTAAGTGTTCGATTTATTATTTTACTTATTTATTTATTTATTTATTTATTTTTACCTGCCCTAAGCTTTGCGGTTTGTAAATGCAGTGTAACTTCCATTTAATTCCTAATGCTCTTGCCAAATTTTGAGTAACTTGGGCTATAAAAGCCGGATCATTGTCAGACCCCATTGCTATTGGTAGGCTAAACCAAGGGATAATTTTGGCTAATATTTCTTAGCTACTACTTGAGCTGACTCTGACCGAGTTGGGTAGGTTTTAATTCATCCTGAGAAGGTGTCCACCAGCACAAGTAAGTACTTGTATTCCCTTGGTTCAGGAGGCAGTTCCGTGAAGTTTATGTTTTATTGCTTTTCTGGAAGTTGACCTCTTAGGCGGTGACCGGGGGCAGCAGGGGTACTTACATGACTTGAGTTGACTTGAGCACAGACGTGACATTTTTTTGCTTACTTTTTTTGCTACTTGAAAAAGCTTAGGTATGTAAAAGTTAGTTTTTAGCAGTTTAGCTAATTTTGTCCTTTCCAAGTGTGTACTTTGATGCATTTGGAAAATTAAGTTTCTTCCCAGTGCTTCTGGTAGGAGGATTTTGGAGTAGCCGAATATTGGAGTTTGAATAAGCTGGGGTAACTTTTAGTACCCGGGGCGGTAGGAGGGGCAAAGCTTGAAGAGGCCCCACTGGTTTTAGGGATGCTTCTTTGGCCATCTGGTTGGCGAAAGCATTTTTTTGTTTCGGGCTTATTTTTTTTCTGGAGGTTAGGAGACCACGTTCCTGGTAGATGGTTTTATGCACGTTGTGCGGTGGCAAACGCATACCGGTTGTCTGTGTAGACAGTTAGGCCAGCCTGCCGCAACCGGATTGAGGTGCTTTGAAAGATAGGCTACGACCCGTTTTTATGGCCCCAAGTGCTGTGTTAACACTCCTTTTGCTGCCCTTTGTGTCTCGGCTACATGCAGCTGGAACGGCTTTTTGAGATTTGGGAGTGCTAAGGCTGGGGCCCGAGTGAGTGCCTTTTTTAGAGTCTGAAAGTTTCCCTCCTCTTTACAGAACGTGCATTGCTTTTGGCTTAGAGGGGGCCCTCTTTGTCCTTCTTTCTTACTGGACAGTCTATTACCTTTTCCCGACTTTTCTTTGAATTTTTGGTTCCTTTTTCGGTTTTTATTCAGTGCCTGGTTTTCACTCATGGCAAGTAGGACTTTTGTCATTTTTTATTTAAGTCTTTGGAACACTCTCTATTAGTGAAAACTTGTTGAGCAACCTTCACCAACTCGCTCATTACCTTTCCCTTAAAGCCTTCTAAATTCTGTAATTTTTTTCTTATATTTGGGGCTGACTGGGCGACAAAAGCAATATTAATTGCTTGCCTGTTTTTTGGTGCCTCTGGATTTATAGGGGTGTATAATCGGTAAGCCTCCTGGAGGCACTTTAGAAAAGTGACAGGGGACTTAGTGGCCCCCTGAGTTACCTCAGTTACCTTGGACATATTTGTAGGCCTCCGCGCTGCTGCTCAGAGAGCCCCCATTAGAGTCTGGCGGTACCGTTCGAGAGCCTCCTTACCTTAATTTGTGTTAGGGTCCCACTGGGGTCAGGTGAAAGGAAAAACAGTTTTGAGGCGGTTTGCTTCCGTGGTAGGTAGATCGTCTGGCTCCACGACTAGTTTCCATCCCTGGGTACGGATTCTCTCCCTCTTTTGACGTGAAAAGGGTTTGCAGAAGTTCTTGATAGTCGTCCCATGTGGGCTGATGGGTAAAGAAAACGGACTCTAACAAAGAGATTAGTTCTTGGGGGTTTTGACCCTCTTGTATTCCTAGCACCTAAAACAGTAGGTGCTTAATAAATATAAATTGAAGCAATCAATGTAAAGTGTACTGTCTGGGCTTTTGCCCAGAATAAATACCAAAAGTTTCAGCTGGAGCAGGGTTGGATGGAGAGACCAGAAACTAAATTCTGGGTCCCTCCTTGAGGAGGGAGTTAGCAGCAGGGACCCCTGCCCAGCCCGGTGAGGTAGAGCAGCCAGGCCCCAGCATTAGGGGCCTGAACAAATAAAGGACTGAGTTTTTTTTTTTTCCCAAGGGGCATGGCGCCTCAGGCCTGGCTTCAGGTGGGCTGTGGCACCAGGAGTTTGGAGAGGGGGGCACATGTAAAATACAGTAAGAACACTGGGTCAGAGTCTCATTTAATGAACCTCTGTGATAATTTTTCACTGGAAGGAGAGTACTTTTTTTACACAAAGTTAAGGGATGACGATTTGATCCAAATAGAATTTTGTTGGATTACTCATTCCAACATATTTGAATTTGAATGCAGCTTGCTAGGTTCACTATTAGCAACATTGCACAATTACTTTATGTTATTTAAGAACCATAGAAAGGAATGTTCTAGAAATTTTTTAACTTAAATTTTAAAACAAAACTAAATATTTGCTAAGGGCATGATCTTATTATTAATTCACAATTCAGCCATCAGCAAAAATTCAGTAAGTGGAGCAATTGTATGGATTTCTAAACATGACATAAAAACATGACTGCATACTTACTATCTATTGCACATCTTACTTTTTTGATAGAGTTAAAAAATTTCAAGTTGATGGATTTCATAAAGTAGATGGCAACTTAACATTTTACTGTATTTTACATTCACTTTGCTAAACAAAAGCCTTTAAACAGGCCACAAAACACTTGCAATAACACATTTACTTTCTAATAAAATAAACCTTTTTAATAACATTGAAGTAAAATGGTTTCATTTTTGCATTAAATGACATACCATGAACTTCTGCAATATAAAACTGCTTTAAAAATGAGTATTAAAAGCTATTTACAAACTCCGGAGTGGGAACAAGGGGTCCTCCTGAACTTAGGGTGGGGGGGAACTTGAACTATTCCTGGAAAGGGCCCTGCGCTAGGGGCAGAGGGTCCTACGGAATAAGGTGGGGGCCATGATAAGGGGGGACTATTCTGTGGGGGGTTGAGGACTGGGGGCCTTTTGGGTGGCCCTTTAGAATGAGTATATCTCGCTTTTTGGATGGTTTAGGTGTTGAACAATTTTAGTCCCAGGGAGCTGAGTGGCAGCCTGCGCCTCCCTGCCCTCAGGTGGCCTGCCTTGCCCCCTGCCCAGGGAAGTGGCCTCTGGTCCCCAGCAGGGTTCCCTGAGGACATGCAGCACTTGTACCACCATGGTGCCTCAGACATAGACAGGTGGGCTCCAGCGGGACAGCTGTCACTTGGCAGGTCAGCTCCAGCACAGCTCAGTCACAGGGACAAGTGTGAGGCTTACCGTGCCCCATGGGGAGCCTCTGCCCCCACCCCCACCTCCTGGCTTGAACGCAGAGAAGCCACTTGTCTTCACTAACCTCCCCCCCGACCTTGGCCTTTTCATGTGGCTGTTTCTGATGCCCAAATACGCTGTTCAGTGGGGCTTTGGCTGACACTTCCCAACAGTGGCTTGCCGTTTCTAGAAAGTACAAAAGGATTTTCTGAGGCCAGAGACTGTAAGAGGAAAAGCAAGTGGTGTCACTAAGAAAAGATGAGCCACTTTTTAAGCACCAGGCGAGCAGTTAATACCACCTCCTAGGGGGCTGGCATGTCTTCAGGATCTGGGAACACACTGGCTCCAGGACACCCCTGGATGTACAAGCAGACAGATGTCCTGAGACCCATGACGGAACAGAAATACCAAAAACAAAGGATGCTGGGGACCACTCCCTGGCTCACATACTTGGGGACCCGTCTCTGCTCTCTCCAGTTAGTGTCCAGCTGGTGATTGCTGATTATCGACAAATAATTTACTGGTGGCCCGTTTCACAGGGGAAAGCTTGCACCCTGGCCAGAGGCAGGTCCTGGCACCTGCTCACCACTTCAGTGCTTGTTTACCAGTGCTCAAACCTTGGGGATAGGCTTGCCCACCTGGCCCGGCAGCAGGAAGGCAACACCCGAGTCTCTAGCCACGCGCCGCTGCCTCCAGACAAAGGGCCTGTTCACCCCCACCTCAGCCCTCCTGGAGCCCGTGGACAGCACAATATGCAGAAAAATGATTAAGCCATTTGGGGCGGTTAGTGAGGATGCCGATCCAGGTTTCAACATAGGGAATCTGATCCGGTTGTCCTGCACTCCTGTAAATGACTCTTTGAACCTGAAAGGTAATTAGCAAATTTAGAGTGCCCTCGGGGGGCCAATTAGAATTTGGAAAGGTTGGCCATTTGAATTTGCAAAGGGCCCGAAGAGCTCCTGGGTTGACCGTAGCCCCTGACCCTGCAGCTCATTGGTGGAAGTCCTGAAAATTTTTAAGAAACACTGCAACGGAGAGCAAGCAGAAGCAGACAGAGACTGACGGTTGACAAAACAGAAACAGAACAGAACAAAGACACTAACAACAAAACACAAAACAGAGACTAACCAAAACCTGAACCTGAGGCCATCAGCCACCGTCGTGTTCCGAGGCCGGGTCTCGGAGTTATGGCTGTGTCCAGCCCTCCTAAAGACCCTAAAGGGGTACCCCACTAGACCAGATTAGAGATCTCTTACCGTTGTGGGCCCATGTCCAGATGGCTTCAGAGGTGGATTTTTGAATTTCGAGGCTTGACCACCCGGTTCTCTGCCAGGGCTGAGGAACGTCTCTCAGCGCGCGCCCCCTGGGGGAGGGCCGGTAGTCAGACTTTGTCTCGACTGATGAGCCTCGGCAAATGCCAAGGACTACCTCGCTGGGGCCTCCAAATGTTACGGTGCTCGTGAGTTAGAGTACGAGACAGCCAAACAGAATTTAAAGAGCCTTTATTTAACCGGCCGGTGACTGCCGCCTGTCACTCCGCGCAGGGAGTTTAGCAAGCAGCAGCGCCCACCGGAGAGTGCTTGAGACTTATATAGGCAGAAACCACATCCTGAAAATGCAAGCAAGCTACTTTGACAAAAGCAGAGTTGGCGGTTAATTAATGGGTACTTAAGATCTTTAGCAAGCTTGAGAAGTTTTCTCAAGGCTGGTGCAATGATTAATTATTGAAACGGTTACGCTTGGCTAATGCATACATCTGCAAGTTTTACTCCCTAAAATGGCACAGTTTCACTCCCTCCTTCTCAGGGCTTAATGTTTACTTTGCAGTGATTACCGGTTGTGGGGGAAGGGGACTCTCTTGTTACAGATTTGGGGAGGGAGCTCACTTTAGGGCCCCACTTCACTCAGGAAATGAACTGGCAACTTTGATGAACTCCTCAGGAAGCACTTCGCTGGTCAGCCAAAGAAGTGAAGGTCCTCTATCTGTCTTGCTTATAAGTCTTCAACTGATGGGATTAAATCCAGCTGACTGCATTCTCTCATTGTGGAAGACACACCCTTCATTGATGTCATCAGTCACAACTGCAGCCAACTTACTGATGATTTAATAAATCAGCCTGTTTATTAACCAGCCACAAACATCATCACAGCAAAGTTAGGCCAGTGCTTCCTTAACCAGACAGCTGGGTACCATCACCTGGCTAAGTTGACACATGAACATAACCATCACAGGGGTGAAGGTGTGCCTAACACTGTGATGAAGCAGGCATTGGGAGACACAATCTTCTGAGTTGGAAGAAAAGCACTCTGAAAGGTAGAGCATGGTATTGATGGATATGGTAGCAGATCACAATAATAGTCACACTCTAACATGAAGTAATGGAGGTATACTAAAGAGTAGGTGGAGCATTGTGCCCAGGACTCTCAAAGTTGCTGATGATCAGAGATTCCACCAGGCCAACAGGCATCAGGAAATTCTGGTGGCAGGGACCCTGACACAAGTTTGGGATTCTGAATTAAAACTTCCCTTTTCTCAGGTCTAACTAATGGAAGGCAATTCCCCAGGCTGAACTTGCTAAAATTACTAAGAGATAAAGCCACTAAGAACAAGTCAGGAATGTGGCAGGGCTGGGGTGTGTGCAATCCATTATCATCAACAATAGGAAGATGAAAATGACAGATGTGAATAATGAGGGAAATATGAAAGGAGATGATTTGCATATAGTTCATGTATAATAGCCATTTTTCAATAACAGTTTTTAATAATTGTTTCTTAGTAAAATAGCTATTTTACACAGTGGAGAATAAATTATGCATTAATTCACTCAATGGGTGGTAAAAGTCTATATTTTTCGTGGTTATTAAAAGAAACAACATCTTTTTGGCATTTGACATCAGGGAGAACTACTAATGAAGGGAGTCCTGAGTTGGCTGAAATGGTGACCTGCTCTGGGACAATTTTGTTCTTTGTAACATTTTTAGTGTTTCCTAAATATATAAATATTGCATAGCAGAGGGTCTATTAGTCCTTTGTGGGCTGTCTTAGGCTCAGTTTCTCAGGAAGCACAGCTTGACACAAACTCTTTATTATGGATAGTAATCTCAAGGAACAGTAGTGAGGGAGAAGGTGATTGAAGCAAGGAAGAAGGGATTGCCAAAACCAGGATGTAGTAACACACTGATAACAATTGGTATCAAGAGCAACTGTTAGGCTTCATGGAACTGTTTTCTGAGAGCCTGTATGAACTTTTTTTCATGTTTATTTACCTTTATTAACATTTTCACCACAAGAGTGTTCACTACATTATGCAGTCCCATGTTTCATTCTATGGCTTTCCTTATAGTGACATACGTGACACTAAAACTTTCACTCACAATCACTCCTGCACATCATCACTGTTAGTTACACTCACTAAAATGTGCTGCCATCACCTTTTCCCATTTCTAAACATTTCCTATCAACCTTATTACAAATTCTGCACAGATTAGCCATCAGCTTCCCATTCTCTACACTCATTCTATCTTCCATTAACATATGTTCTTGATATTAACACCATGAGTTTGCTAGTTACATTTAGTACATATTAATAAGTCATATATATGTCCTTTTCTGTCTGACTTATTTCACTCAGCATAATGACCTCAAGATTCATCCATGTTGTCACATGCATTGAGACTTCATTCCTTTTTACTGCTGAATAATATTCCATTGTAGGTATATACCACATTTTGTTTATCCAATCATTGATTGATGGACGCCTGTGTTTGTACCTCTCAGCAATTGTGAATAATTCACTATTAACATCAGTGTGAAAATGTCTGTTCACATACCTGCCATCAGTTCTTCTGAGTATATACCTAGTACTGGAATTACTGAATCATATATTTTGCTTCCTGAGGAACCACCAAAATGTATTTCACAGGGGCAGTACCATTCTACATTTTCAAAAACAGTGAATAAATGTTCCTATTTCTCCACATCCTCTCCAACACTTTTTTAATAGTGGCAATTCTCATAGGTGTGAAATGATATCTCATAGTTTAGATTTCCATTTCCCTAATAGTTACTGATGTTGAGCATATTTTCATGTGTTTTTTAGCCATTTGTATATCATTTTTGGAAAAAAAATGTCTATACAATTCTTTTGCCCATTTTTTAGTTGGGTTGTTTGTCTTTTCATTATTGGGTTGTAGTTCTCTTTAAGTGTCCTTGATATTAAAACCTTATCAGATATGTGGTTTCCAAATATCTTCTCTAATTGTGTAGGCTGCCTTTTCACACTCTTGAAAAAGTGCTTTGAAGCACAAAACTTTTTTTAATTTTAAGGAGGTCCCATGTATTTATTTTTTCTTTTGTTGCTTGTGCCTTGGATGTAAGAGCTAAGAAACTACATCCTACCAGAAGATTTTGAAGATGCATATCTGCATTTTCTTCTAGGAGTTTTATGGTTTTGTCTTTTATATTTAGGTCTTTGATCCATTTTGTGTTCATTTTTATATAAGGTGTGAGATAAGGGTCCTCTTTCATACGGGTATCCAGTTCTCCAAGCACCATTTGTTGAAGAGACTACTCTGTCCCTGTTGGGTGAACTTGGAAGCCTTGTCAAAAATCAATTGACCACAGATCTACTTTTGAACTTTCAGTGCAATTACATTGGTTAATGTGTCTATCTTTATGCCAATAGCATGCTGTTTTTAACACTGTAGCTTCGTAACATGCTTTAAATTCAGGTAGTGAGGATCCTCCAACTTATTTTTTTTTCAAGATATTTTTGACTATTCTGGGCTCCTTACTCTTCCAAATAAATTTGATAATTGGCTTTTACAATTGTACAAAGTATATTGTTGGAATTTTTAATTTTTATTAGAATTGCATTGATTCTGTAAATCAGTTTGGATAGAATTGACATCTTAACAATGTTTAATATTCCAATCCATAAAGGTAGAATGTTCTTCCATTTATTTAGGTCTTCTTTGATTTCCTTTGCAATGTTTTGTGGTTTTCCTTTACATCCTTGGTTAAATATATCCCTAGATATTTAATTCTTTTATTTGCTATTGTAAATGGAATTTTTCCATGATGTCCTCCTCAGATTATTCATTACTAGTGTATAGAAACACTACTGATTTTTGTGTGCTGATCTTGTATCTCACAACTTTGTTGAACTCATTTATTAGCTCTAGCATCTTTGTTATAGATTCATTGGAACTTCTAAATATATAGGATCATGTCATCTGTAAAAAGTGAAAATTTTACTACCTCCTTTCTGATTTGTATGACTTTTATTACTTTTTCTTGCCTGATTGCTCTAGATAGAATGTCTGGCACAATGCTGAAAAACAGTGGTCACAGTGGGAATCCTTCTCTTGTTCTTAATCTCAATTGGAAAGCGCTCAGATTTTCACTATTGGGTTGATGGTACCTGTAGGTTTTTCTTCTATGCCCTTTACCGTGTTGAGAAAGTTTCCTTCTACTCCTATTTTTGAAGTGTTTTTATAAAGAAAGGATGGTGGATTTTGTCAAATGACTTTTTTACATTAATCAAGATGATCATAGATTTTTTTCCCTTTTTATCATCAATATGGTGTATTACATTAATTGATTTTCTTTTTTATTTAAAATTACTTTCTTTATCAAATAAAAAAGCATCTTAATGATATGGGAATGCTCAGGTGTGGCTATGGTTCATTAATTTTCTTTTGGTATGATAGGAGTCTATTGGAAGGAATGAAGATATTTCAGAATGTTTTTTTTTTCCCATTGCTTTGCTTTGTTTTGTTTGGAAACATTAATTTATTTTCTTGTGTTGCACTACCCTTGCACACTTGGGATAAAATGCACTTGATGATGGCATAGAATTCTTTTTTACACAGTTTTATTGAGATAAATTCACATATCCTACAATCATACACAGTGTACAATCAACTATCCACAATGCCATCATATAATTAGGAATTCATCACCAGAATCAACTTTTAGACATTTTCCTTACTCAAAAAAAGTAAAAAAGAGCATCCAAAACATTCCACCCTCCATCCCACCCTATTTTTCATTTGTTTTTTTGTCCCCATTTTTCTTCTTATCTGTCCATACACTGGAAAAAGGAATTGTGAGCCACAAGGTTTTCATAATCACACAGTCACATCATGTAAGCTACATATTTATGCAACCATCTTCAAGAATCAAGGCTAATGGGTTGCAGTTTGGCAGTTTCAGGTATTTCCTTTTAGCTATTCCAATACACAAAAAACTAAAAAGGGATATCTGTGTTGCACATAAGAATGCCCTCCAGAGTGACCTCTCAACTCCATTTGAAATCTCTCAGCCACTGAAATTTTATTTTGTTTCATTTCACTTCCCCCTTTTGTCAAAAAGAGTTTCTCAATCCCATGAGGCCAGGTCCAGGCTCATCCCCAGGAGTCATGTCCTGTGTAGGGGGGAGGGCAGTGAGTTCATCTGACACATGGGCTTAGAGAGAGGGAGGAGGCACATCTGAGCAGCAAAGGTGTTCTCTGGGGGAGACTCTTAGGCACAATTATAGGTCAGCTCAGCCTCTCTTTTGCAGGAACAAGCCTCAAAATGGCACCCTCCAAGATAGGGGGTTCATCCAACCAATCTGTCAATCCTCAATGTTTGTAAGAACACAATTAACAACCCAGGTGGGGAAGTCCAATATTTATACATTATTCCAGAGTTCCCCTGGGTGGGGGGGCTGCAAATATATCTTCTTCTCAGCCCAAATTACTTTGAGATATATTGGAATTTCACACTAACCTGTACAAACCTACCAGGTCTCACTTCCTATTCAAAATTCCATGCAGTTATGGTGTTTGAATAAACTGATCATACAAGTTAAATTATTTAGTGTGCTGCAGAAAATATAGATCCTGCACCAGATAAACATCTCTTCCCTTGGTCTCACAAAGAATTTGAAGTTTTGAAACCCAGTCAATATTGTCCTTTAACCTTTGGCTTGATTTGCCTTAGTCCTAACCAGCTTTGCTTCATTTTCATATCTAATTGATTTCTGAACTCTTTTTGCAGCTTTTTAAACAATTGCTGTATGAGGTAATACTGACATTCATAGCTGCCATGTTCTAGCTCTGAGTTTCAGGTGTCACAAAGATACCTACATTTCAAGGGACTGACCAGGTTATACATAAAGAGCTAAGCATCTCAGAATTTATAGACAACCATTACAACTCAGGAACAGACGTGACTTCCATAAGAGCTTACAATCTAGGGACCATTACAATAAGCATTCCCCTGATAAGGTGTGCAATAAGAGTCAATTCTCAGAGTTTACATGTTATAGTTAGTCTTTATTAGTGAGGCATTATAACATTTGTCTTTTTGTTTCTGGTGTATACTTCACTCAAAGCGCTGTCCTCAAGATCCATTGACCTAGTTTCATGGCTCACAGCTTCCTTGCTTCTTGCAGCTGTTCAAGACTTAGACCACAGTTCACCATTCTGTTCATCATTCGATGTACCCTTAGGCCACCTCTATCCATTGCAAATCATGAATAATGCCACCATAAGCAACAGTATGTAAATGGCCATTCATGTCCCTGCTCTCATATCTTCCAAGTTTACACCCCATAGTGGGGTTGCAGGACATTATGGTACCCACATACTTAGCTTCTTGTGGAACCACCACATTGTCCTCCAGATAGGCTACACCATTCTACTTCCCCACCAACAGCAAATAGACAAATCCCTCTCTCCATGTTTTCTCCAGCACTTGTATCCCTCTTTATATTTTTCTCTGCAATTTAGTAGAGAAATATTCACATACTATACCATAATACACAGTGTACAATAAATTTTCCCAGTATCATAATATAGTCATGACAATCAGCACTTGAACATATTCATTACTTCAAAAAAATTTAAAGAATAATAAAGATAAAAAATTCAAAGTACCATACAATACAATAAAATAGTAAGGTCATACAACAACAACACTACCAAGAATCCCATACCCCTCCCTTATATCCCCCTCTCATAGACATTTGGCCTTTGACTTTGGTATATTGCCTTTGTTGAATTTAATGAAAGTATACTACTATGCTACTGTTAACCATAGACTCCATTTTGCTTTGATTATATTTTCCCCAATACCTTCACTTTTTCAACACCCTGCAAGGTTGACAGTCACTTGTTCTCCCACATGTAACAGCATTTTTATATTTGTATATTTAGTCACCATCATTGACCACTCTAGGTTTCACTAAGTTATGCAGTCCCTGTCTTTATTGTCTATCTTTCATTCTGGTGTCATACTTGTCCCTAGCACTCCTATTTCAGCTTCACTTATAGACATCTTTGCTCAGTGTACTTACAACATTGTGCTACCATCGCACAGCATTATGCTATCCACTTCTGGATCTGTACACTCAATCCTGTTGAACACTCTATACTCCTTCAGCATCAAATGTTTGATTTATACTCTTATTTTATCTGCTAATAACCTGTGTTATCAGCTTTTGACTCTCAAAGTGTGTTCATTAATGTTAGTTCATATTAGTGAGACCAAACAGTATTTGTCCTTTTGTTTCTGGCTAACTTCACTCAACATAATGTCCTCAAGGTTCATCCATGTTATTATATGTTTTTGTGACTTAGCTCTGTCTTACAGCTGCATAATATCCCATTATGTATATATACCACAGTTTGCTTATCCAATCATCTGTGGGTGGACATTTTGGCTGTTTCCATCTCTTGCTAATGGTGAATAATGCTGCTGTAAACTTCAGTTTACAAATGTCTGTATGTGTCTTAGCTTTCAGTTCCTCTGAGTACATACCTAGTACTGAAATTGTTAGATCGTATTTCAATTCTATATAGCTTCCTGAGGAACTGCCACACTATATTCCAGAGTGGCTGCACCACTCCACATTCCCACCAACAGTAAGTGTGCCTTTTTCTCTACATCCTCTCCAGCACTTGTAATTTTCTGTTTTATTAATAATGGTCATTCTAGTAGGTGTGAGATGATATCTCATTGTGGTTTTGATTTGCATTTCCCTAATAGCCAGTGAAGTTGAGCATCTTTTCATATGCTTTTGAGCCATTTCTATTTCCTCTTTCTCTGTCTTTTGCCCATTTTTTAATTGGGTTGTTTGTCTTTCAGATGTTTAGTCATAGGATCTCTTTATATATTCTGGATATTAAACCCTTATCTGATATGTGATTTCCAAATACTGTCCCCAATTGTGCAGGCTGCCCTTTTACTTTTCTGACAAAATCCTTTGATGTACAAAAGTGTTTAATTTTGAGGAGATCCCATTTATCTATTTTTTTCATTGCTTACACTTAAGGTGTAAAGTCTAGGAAACCCCCTCCTATCACAAGATATTTAAGATATTGCCCTACATTTTCTTCCAAAAATCTTATGTTCATAGCGCTAATGTTTACATCTCTGATCCATTTTGAGTTAATTTTTATATAAGGTGTAAGATAGGAGTCCTCTTTCATTCTTTTTGATATGGCTGCCCAGTTCTCCAAACATCATTTTTTGAAGAAGCTGCCCTGTCCCAGTTGCTTTGGCTTGACTGCCTTATCAAAGATCAATTGTAGATAAGAGGGTCTATTTCTGAACTCTCATTTTGATTCCATTGGTCAATATATCGATCTTTATGCCAGTACCATGCTGCTTTGACCACTGTAGCTTTGTAATATGCTTTAAAATCTGGTGGTGTGAGACCTCCCATTTTGTTACTCTTTCTCAAGATATTTTTGGCTATTGGGCACCCTACCTTCCAAAAAAATTTGGTTGTTGTTATTTCTATTTCTGCAAATAAGTTGTTTGTATTTTAATTGGTATTGCGTTCAATCTATAAATCAGGTTAGGTAGAATTGACATCTTAACTATATTTAGTCTTCTAATACATAAACATGGCATGTTCTTCCATTTTTTTTTTAGGTCCTGTTTGATTCCTTTTAGCAGTTTCTTGTAGTTTTTCTGTATAGGTCTTTCATGGCCTTGGTTAAGTTTATTCCTAAATAATTGATTCTTTTGTTTGCTATTGTAAGTGGAATTTTTTTCTTGATTACCTCCTCCTTTTGCTCATAACTTGTGCATAGGAATGCTACTTATTTTTATGTGTTGGTCTTGCAGCATGCCACTTTGCAGTATTCATTTATTAGCACTAGAAGCTTTGCTGTAGATTTTTCTGGATTTTCTCCATATAGGATCATGTCACCTGTAAAGAGTGAAAGTTTTACTTCTTCCTCTCCAATTTGGATGACTTTTATTTCTTTTTCTTGCCTAATTCCTCTAGCTAGAACTTACAGCACAATGTTGAATAACAATGGTGACAGTGTCTTGTTCCTGATCTTTGAAGGAAAGCTTTCAGTCTTTCCCCATTGAGAATGATGTTATCTGTGAGTTTTTCATATATTGCTTTTAACATATTGAGAAATTTCCCTTCTATTCTTATGCTTTGAACAGTTTTCATAAAGAAGGATGTTGAGTTTTGCCAAATGCCTTTTCTGCATTGATCGTGATGATCATGTGGTTCTTCAACTTTGACATATTGCTGTAGTGTATTACAATAACTGATTTTCTTGTGTTGAACTAATCTTGCATACCTGGAAGAAATCCCACTTAGTCATCTTTTATAATCCTTTTAATGTGCTGCTGGATTTGACTGACAAGTATTTTGTTGAGGATTTTTGCATCTATATTTATTAAAGGGAGTGGTCTATAACCTTCCTTTTTTGTAGTATCTTTGTTTGACTTTGGTATCAGGGTGATGTTGATTTCATACACTGAGTTAAGTAGCTTTCCCGCCTCTTCAATTTTTTTTGAAGAGTTTGAGTAGGATTGGCATTAATTCTTTCCTGAATGCTTGGCAGAATTCACATGAGAAGGAATCTGGTCCTGGGTTTTTCTTTTTGGGAGCTTTTTGATGACTGACTCTATCTCTATACTTGTGATTGGTTTGTTGAGGTCATCTATTTCTTCTTGAGTCAATGTTTGTTGTTCATGCTCTTCTTGGAAATTGTGTGTTTCATCTAAGTTGTCTAGTTTATTAGCATATGGTTGCACATTGTATCCTCTCATTGTCTCCTTTTTCTCTGTGGGGTCAGTAGTTATGTCCCTTTCCCATTTTTGATTGTGTTTATTTGTGTCTGCTCTCTTTTTTTGTTAATCTAGCTAAGGGTCCATTGATTTTATTGATTTTCTCAAAGAACCAAATTCTGTTATTTTTTTCTTTCCCTTGTTTTCCTGTTCTAAATGTCATTTATTTCTGCTCTAATCTTTGCTATTTCTGTCCCTCTGTTTGCTTTGGGGTTATTTTGCTGTTCTTTCTCTAGTTCCTCCTGGTGAACAGCTAATTCCTCAAGTTTTTCTCTTCTATTAAAGACATTTAGGACTATAAATTTCCTTCTCAGCACTGCCTTTCCTGCATCCCATATCATTTGACATGTGTTTTCATTTTCATTTGCCTCAAGGTGTTTACTAATTTCTTTGTAATTTCTTTCTTTACTGACTGGTTGTCTAAGAGTGTGTTATTTAGCCTCCATATATTTGTGAATATTCTGACCTTCTGCCTGTTATTGATTTCCAGCTTCATTCCATTATGATCCAAGTAGATGTTTTGTATAAGAACATTTTTTAACAATTTTTTGAGACATGCTTTATGACCCAACATGTGTTTTATCCTAGAGAATGATCCATGAGCACTTGAGAAAAATGTGTATTCTACTCTTGTGGGGTGTAGTGTTCTATAAATATCTATCAAGTCTGGTTCATTTATCATACAATTCAACATCTCCATTTCCTTATTATATTAATTCTCTGTCTAGATGGTCTATCCATTGATGAGAGCAGTATATTGAAGTCTCAAACTCTTACTGTAGAGTTATCTACTTCTCCCTTCAGTGTTCTCGGTGTTTGTCTCAAGTATGCAGGAGATCTCTGACTTGGTGCATAAATATTTATTATTATGTTTTCTTGATTAATTGTCCCATTTATTAATATATAGTGTCCTTCTTTGTCTCTGTTAATTGCTTTAACTTTGAAGTCTAATTTGTCTGATATTAACATAGCTACTCCTCCTTTTTTCTGGTTGTAGTTTGTGTGAAAGATCTTTTCCAAACTTTCACTTTCAGCCCATTTTTGTCCTTGGGTCTAAAGCTAGTTTCTGGTAGCTCTCATGTAGATGGGTCTTGCTTTTTTCCATTCTACAGTCCATGATATTTATTAGAGTTCAATCCATTAACATTTAGTCTTATTAATGTAAGGCAGTACTTATACAATTTTGTCATTTAGCTTTTGTATGTCATATTTTATTTTTCTCTCTCTAATTTTATCATTCCTGATACACTTCATTTCTCCACTCTTCTCCAAACCTCTCTCTCCTGACTTTTCCTTTCAGCCTGTATCACTTCCTTTAGAATTTCTTGGAGTGCAGCTCTCATATTCACAGTCTCTCTCAGTTTCCATTTATCTGAATATATTTTAATCTCTCCCTCATTTTTGAAAGACAGTTTTGTCAGATATAGAATTCTTGGTTGGCA
Organism: Choloepus didactylus; assembly: GCF_015220235.1. Lineage (NCBI taxonomy): Eukaryota > Metazoa > Chordata > Mammalia > Pilosa > Megalonychidae > Choloepus > Choloepus didactylus. The sequence continues at coordinate 157,537,503 of NC_051334.1, read as the reverse complement.
GTTTTTCTCTTTCAGTGTCTTAAGTGTATCACACCATTGCCTTCTCACCTCCAAGCTCCTGCAAAGAAGTGTGTACATGTTCTTATCAAGTTCCCCTTGTATGTGATGGATCACTTTTCTCTTGCTGCTTTCAGAATTCTCTCTTTGTCTTTGACATTGGACAATCTGATCAGTAAGCGTCCTTGAGTAAGTCCATTGGAATCTATCCTATTTGGGGTGCACTGCACTTCTTGAATTTGTAATTTTATGTCTTTCATAAGAGTTGGGAAATTTTCATTGGTTATTTCTTCTATTATTCTTTCTGCTCCTTCACCCTTCTCTTCTCCTTCTGGAACACCCATAACATGTTTATTTGTGTGTTTCATGTTGCCATAGAGTTCCCTAAGTCCCTGATCATATCTTTCCATTCTTTTCCCTATTTGTTCCTTTTTGTGTAGGATTTCAGATGTCCCCTCTTCTATTTACTTATCCATTCTTCAGCCTCTTCAAATCTGCTGTTGTATGTCTCCATTGTGTTTTTCTTCTCTTCAATTGTGCCTTTCATTCCCATAAGTTCTGCCATTTGTTTTTTCAAACTTTCAAGTTCCTCTTTATATTTTCCCTATTTCTTTATATCCTTCATCTCTTTTGCCACATCTTCCCTAGCTCATTGATTTGATTTTTGAATTCATTTAAGAGATTTGTTTGATTATTAATTAGTTGATTCAATTCCTTTATCTCAGTTGAAGTGTTAGTTTGTACTTTTGCTGGTCCGTATTTTTGTGTTTCCTAGTATGGCTAATTAATTTTAGCCATCTAGGCATCTGATTTTCTTGATTAGTTTATTGTGGAGTTTGTTTTCCCTCTTATACCAATGTTTTTCTTGCTGGTTGGCTTTGTTCTCTATCTGTTCTTTGGCATGCAGTTCAACTTATTCTAGACCTCTAACCTATCCTTTGTTTAATTGATCAGAATTTTTCACCTCTGTTTTTGTCTGGTTCTTGACCTGTCTCTATGTAACCTTTTTGTGGAACTCTCTCCCAATTATGATCAATTCCAATCAGATTTTCTCAGTCCAGTGAAGCCCAGGTCTTGGGAAGAGGATATAATGTTTCCTTGAGAATGAGACCCCACAGGTTGACAGACCCTCCTGTGAAGCCTCTAGACTCTGTGCTTTTCCTACCCTGTCCAGCAGTGGTGCTTGTCAGCCTGCAGCTCCCCACCAGTTCAAAATGGTGCCACAGGTGCCTTTAATTCTCCACAGACTCTGTCCCTGCCAGGGGCATCGCTGACTCAAGATGATTTCTGTTGTCTAGCCCTTAGGGTCTGAATTCTCTGAGGGAGGGTGTGATGGCTAGGTTCATGTGTCAACTTGGCCAGGTGATGGTACCCAGCTGTCTGGTCAAGCAAGCACTGGCCTGTTATTGCAAGGACATTTGTGGCTGGTTAATAAACCAGAAGACTGGTTTATTAAATCATCAGTCAGTTGGCTGCAGCTGTGACTGATTACATCAACAAAGGGTGTGTCTTCCACAATGACAGAATGCAATCAGCTGGATTTAATACACTCAGTTGAAGACTTTTAAGTGAGACAGAGGACCTTCACTTCTTCAGCTGACCAGTGAAGCATTTCCTGTGGAGTTCATCGAAGTTGCCAGTTTGTTGCCTGAGGAGTTCATTGAACATGTTCATCAGAGTTGCCAGTTTTCTGCCTTAGGAGTGCATTGAACAACTTCATTGGAGTTGCCAGTCTGCTGCCTGCCCTACAGACTATAGACTCATGCATACCCAAAGATGCATGAGACACTTTTCTAAATCTTATATTTATAGATATCTCTTGCTGATTCAGTTTCCCTAGAGAACTCTAACTAATACAGAGGGCCACCACTTGAGCTTGGCCCTGCCCCCTTCTCTTCTGGAAGTTATGCCCTTTAGGGAACTGTTTCCCCCACTAAACTCCTTGCTTTGTCTCTCAGACCTATCTTAGCTTGCCCTTGCCTTGGTCCAGGGGCCATTCACAAATATCTGAGGCTTTCTGTAATGAGTTACTTAGAATAGTTATATCAAGAAAAAAAGAAAAAAAAGAAAACCCTTTTCAAGGCTTTTCCCCAGCCCCCACATTTTCTGACTCCTGGTATGGGCTATTTAAAGATAAGCCTTTTAGGCTCTTAGCTCTTTCACCTGATTTGTTACTCTCAGACAACTTTAATTCTAATTTCCACCCTTGCCCAGGACAGTGCTTAAAGAGGAGCTCTGATGGGCTATTGAAAAGTAAAAAAGATAGAGTCATAGAGCAAGAAAAAAAAGAAACTTTTTAGAGCTGAACCCCAGCACCCTGAGTTTGGAAGGCAGAGCCTGATTTGTTGACCATTTCTATGTGCCCCTTTTTCTTGGAGCATGGCACTTTTCCAGTATTCTGAACACCTCCAACTCCAAAAGTCTCTGTTTCTGTTGTTGTTGTCAGTCCCACCTCCTCTCTGCTGGATGGATTCCTCTGAGAACTTGTTGCCCACTCCTGGTTTATCTATGCTTGGAGTTTTTATTCAGCAGTCCAAATTTGTTAATTAATTCTGCAACTGGAGCTGGGTTGATGCTCCCTCCTTCCTCCCAGACCATACTGTTTCTTTTTCCCTTGGGGAACCAGCTCCAAGACAGTCTGCTATGCCTGCACAGGAGGGGTGCCAGCACTCTGGCCAGGGAAACATAGATTTTTGCTGCAATCTCAGCTGCTCCACCCATTTCACATTGGTGTATGATGTGTGAATGGTCACAGAAATCCCTGAAGCAGCCACTCCATAAAGTTCCTGGCTATTTACCAGCTGTCCTAGAGGAGCAACCATATGCCACACCTCACAAATCTGCCATCTTGCCCTGCCTCCAGTAATGTTTCTATAAACTAATAATGACCTAAATGAAGAGACAATCAGGAAAAAATTCCAGTCTCATTAGAAATTAAAGAATGAAGTATCTAAGAATAAACTTAACCAAGGATGTAAAAGATCCCTACACAGAAATTACAAAACTTTACTACAAGAAATCAGTGAGGACCCAAATAGTTGCAATAATATTCCATGTTCAGGATAGGAAGTCTAATCATCTTTAAGATGTCGATTCTACACAATCTGATCTACAGAATCACTGAAATCCTAATCAAAATTCCTACAAATTACTTTGCAGTCCTGGAAAAGCTAGTTATCAAATTTATTGGGAAGAGAAGGGGACTTGAATTGGCAAAAACATTCTAAAAAAGAACAAAGTGGGAGAACTTGCACTTCCTGACTTTAAAGCCTACTATAAAGCCACAGTGGTCAAAACAGCAGGGTACTAGCACTAAGATAGTCATATTGATCAATGGAATTGAATGAAGAGTTTGGAAATAGACCCCCGATCTATGGTCAACTGATTTTTAATACATTTTTATTGTGAAATTTAATATATATACATAAAATGCTCATCTGATTTTTGACAAGGTTCCCAAATCCACTGAATCAGGACAGAATATTCTCTTCCACAAATGGGGCTGGGAAAACTAGATATCCATATCCAAAAGAATGAAAGAGGACTCCTATGTCACACCCTATACAAAAATTAACTCAAAGTGAACAAATACCTAAATATAAGAGCCAGTACCATAAAACTCCTAGAAGATAATATAGGAAAACATCTTCAAGAATTAATAATAAGAGGTAGCTTCTTAGACCTTACACCCAAAGCACAAGCAATGAAAGAAAAAATAGGTACATTGTAACTCATCAAAATCTAAAGTTTTGCACCTCAAAAGACTTTGTCAAAAATGTGAAGAGGCAGCAAAGTCAAGATGAGAAAATATTTGGAAACCATATATCTGATGAGAGACTAACATGCAGCATATATAAAGAAATCCCACAACTCAATGACAATAGTACAAACAGACCAATTACAAAATGGACAAAAGATATTTTTCCAAAGAAGAAACACAAACATCTAAAAAACACATGAAAGGATTTTCATCTTCACCAGCTATTAGGGAAATGCAAATCCAAACCACAATGAGATATCATCTCACACCAGTAAGAATGGCTGCCATTAAATGAACAGGAAACTACAAATGATGGAGAGGATGTGGAGAAATTGGAACTCTTATTCACTGTTGGTTGGAATGTATAATGGTACAGCTGTTGTGGATGACAGTTTGGCAGTTCCTCAGAAAATTAATATCATTATCCTACAACCTGGCAATCTACTACTCAGTATATACCCAGAAGATCTGAAAGTGGTGATATGAACAGTATTTCCACACCAATGTTCATAGTGGCATTATTCACAATTGCAAAATAATGGAAACAATCCAAGTGAACTTCAACAGCTGAGTGGATAAAAAAATGTGGTATATACATATGATGGAATACTATGCAGCAGTAAGAAGGAATGAGGTCCTGAAGCATGTGACAACATGGATGAGCTTTGAGGACCTAATACAGAGTAAAATGAGTCAGACATAAAAGACAAGATATTGTGTTATCACTAATATGATCTGCCTGAATAATGTAACATCAGTGTCTCAAAATGTAGAATATAGCAAACCTAGAGATAGACACTAGAGAGGGATAAATGATTACCTGATATGTACATATCTGTTAACAAGGTTGAACAAAAAGGTATGGGAATGGTATTATAAGTATCAGTGCAATATTGAAGGCAAATATGATTGAAAGTGGTTGTTTAAATACATGTAAGACAGATTAACAATACAGATATTAACAAGTGCTTGCATGATCTACTTCTATGGTATGACACTGGTTCAAAGTGTTAACAACAGAGTGGTATGTGGGAAGAACTATGTATTTCATACTATGGACTGTATTTAATAGGAACACCTTACTAGTTCCACACTAATGCTAGTGATAGTGTGTGATAAGAGATTTGGGGTGTTTTGCATTATGATAATTGTTTAAAATTGAGAGTGATGATGATTGTACAACTATGTGAAGATAATATGAGTGAAGTATTGATTATCTTGGGCAGAATATATGCTATGTGATATTAGCAACACCCTATTTAATAATTCAAGCCCTTGATCTAGAGGCTTGCTCTTGTGAAACTTAGGCCTGTTAAGGAGAGGATAAACCTACCTATAATTATGCCTAAGAGTCACTTCCAGGAACCTCTTTTGCTGCTTAGATGTGGCTTTTCTCTCTATAATCCCAACTCTACAAATAAATTTATTTTCCACCCTGTATGTGGGACATGACTCCCAGCAGAGTGAGTCTCCCTGGTGACATGGGACATGACTTCCAGGAATGAGCCTGGCCCAGGCATTGAGGGATTGAAAATGTCAAGGTGACCAAAAGGGGGAAAAGAAAGGTAACAAAAAAAGGTTTCAGTGGATAAGAGTTTTCAAAAAGAGTCGAGTGGCTAACCTGGTGGTTACCTTTATGCAATCTTCACCTATGTATTCCAAATTGCCAGACCATGTCACACCCAAATCAACAGTAGTCCTGAAAATCATAAAGAATACCCAGGCCTCTATCTGAGACTCTATAAAAGTTTCATTCACTAAGTTTATTTTTCAGAAAATTAAATCCTCTAGAGTAATCATGTGCCAGTTAATTCCCAATGCACAGAGGCAACAGCCTCTCAAGAATATCAACCAGATGCCACCCACTTCCCCATCATGTTGAAACCCCTTTTCAATATTAACAAGTTAGGGTGGCCACTGCCCACATATCCCTGATGATCGAGACAGTGAGCAAATGAGAGGGAGGTGTAGCAACAAACAAGATTGATTTAATAAATGATTATGGAAACTGAATATTCATATAAATTTTTTTTAGTCTATACAATAACAGCTAGAAGGAAATAACTGAAACCCATGGTATTATTTGAAGTTTGTACTACAATTACTTTTAAATCATACTTTGAAAGTTATCACATTTCTGTATATATGTTATACTTCACAATAAGGAAACAACTGAAATTGTGGCACTGCAATCCATAATATTCTTTGAAATTTGCTCTATAATTACTTGTTAAATCATACTTTAAATGTTACCATTTTTCTGTATATGTTTTATTTCACCATAAAAATATTTTAAAAACAGGTCAAAAGTGAAAGGTTGGGAAAAAGATATTTCACTCAATCAAAAACCCAAAAAAGAGCTGGAGTAGCTAAACTAATATTAGGCAAATTAGGCTTTGAATATGAAACAATAAAAAGATACATAGAAGGATGACACTACATACTAATAAATGAGACAAATAATCAAGAAAAAATAACAATAATAAATATGTACTGAGCCATAGTACTCTAAAGTATATGAGAAAAACACTGACAACACTGAAGGAGAAATAGACACCTCTGCAATAATTGCTGGAAATTTCAGTACACCACTCTAAATTTTGGATAGAACATCCAGAGAGAAGATCACTAAGGAAAATGAGATCTGGAATAACATGAAAAATGAATTAGACTTAGACATTTACATAATATTGCACCCAAAAGATATACATTTTTCTCAAGTGCTCATGGATCAGTCTCCCAGATAGACCAAGTGATGGGTCAGAAAGCAGGTCTCAAAAAATTTAATAAGAATAAAATTATACAAAACACTTTCTTGGATCACAGTGGAATGAAGTTGGAAATCAATAACAGGCAGAGGACTGGAAAATTCACAAATATACGGAAGCTAAACAACACACTTAGACAACCAGTGGATCGAGGAAGAATTTACAAGAGAAATCAGTTAATGTCTCAAAGCAAATTAAAATGAGAAAATAACATATCAAAACCTATGAGATGCAACTTAGGCAATGCTGAGAGGGAAATTTATTGTGCTAAATGTCTATGTTAAAAAAAAAACAAAGAGGAAAAATTGATGACTTAACTACTCACCTGGAGGAACTAGAGAACAGGAAACTAACCCCAAATCAAACAGAAGAAAAGAAATAACAAAGATTAGAGCAGAAATAAATGAAAGTGAGAACACGAAAACAATATAGAGAACCAAAAAACAAGCAGTTGGTTCTTTAAGAAACAACATAATTGAGGGACCCTGACCTAGGCTAACAAAGAAAAACAGAGAGATGTTGCAAATCAGGAATGGGAGGTGGGACATATCTACTGATCTCCCAGAAATAAAGGAGATAATAGGATATTATGATCAAATATATGCTAACAAACTAGACACAGTAAAAGAAATAGACAACTTAGTAGAAAACCGTGCACAACTAACATTGACTCAAGAAGAAATACATGACTCAAAAAAAAAAAAAAAAACACAGGTAAAGTGATTGAATCAGTTATCAAAAACCTCCCCAAAAGGCAAAGTCCAGGACAATTTTTTTCTCACATATGAATTCTACCAAGCATTCAGGAAATAATTAGTACAAATCCTGCTCAAACTCTTCAAAAAATTGGAGTACAGGGAAAGGTACCTAAATCATTTTATGAAGCCAGCATCTCCCATATGCCAAAGCCAGGTAAAGACACTACAAGAAAAAAATTGCAGTCCAATCCCTTTAATTAATATAGATGCAAAAATCCTCAACAAAATACTTGCAAATCAAATCGATCTGCATATTAAAATAATTATAGACAATGAGCCAAGTGGGTTTCATTCCATGCATGCAAGGCTGGTTCAACACAAGAAAATCAATTGCTGTAATAGATCACATAAATAAATAAAAGAAGAAAAACCACATGATCATCTGATTGATGCAGAAAAGACATTTGACAAAATTCAGCACCCTTTCTTGATGAAAACACTTCAAAGGATAGGACTGGAAAGAAACTTCCTCAACATGATAAAGGGAATTTGTGAATATCCCACAGCTAACATTATACTCAATGGGGAAAAACTGAACGCTTTCCCTCTAAGTTTGGGAACAAAACAAGGATGCCCACTGTTACCATTTGTTCTGGTTTGCTAAAGCTGTCATTATGCAAAACACCAGAAATGGATTGGCTTTTGTAAAGGGGGTTTATTTGGCTACAAAGTTACAGTCTTAAGGCCATAAAAGTGTCCAAGTTAAGGCATCAACAACAGGGTACCTTCACAAAAGTATGGCCAACAGCATCCGGAAAACCCTTGTTAGCTCAGAAGACACATGGCTGGCATCTGCTTCCTCCTGGGTTATTTCAAAATGGCTTTCTCCCAGGACATTCTCTCTAGACATCTTGGTATATTCTCTTAGTTTCTCCCAGGCAAACTCTGAAGTAGCAAAAATGTACTTGCAACGGCCGTCTTCAAAGTACCTTCCTTTTGGCTGCAGCACCTCTCCAAAATGGCAATCTCAGCTGCTGAGTTCCTTCTGTTGTCCAGTTCTTTTATATGGCTACAATGATTTAATTCAGACCCACCCTGATTGGGTGGGGTAAGACCTCCATGGAAATTATCCATTCAAAGTTCTTGCCCACATTTGACACATCTCCACAAAAAAGAACCCACTCAAGAGTTTTCAACTTAATCAACACTAATATGTCTGCCCCCACAAGACTGCATCAAAGAACATGACATTTTGGGGAACATAATACAACCAAACCTACACACCATTGTTCTTCAACATTGTGCTGAAAGTTCTAGCTAGAGCAATTTGGCAAGAAAAAGAAATAAAAGGCATCAAAATTGTAAAGGAGGAAACAAAACTTTCACTGTTTGCAAATGATTTGATCCTATATGTAGAAGATTCCAAACCATCTACAGCAAAGCTACTAGAGCTAACAAACAAGTATTTCAAAGTGGAAGGATACAGGATCAACACAAAAAATCAGTAGTATTTCTATACACTAGTAATGAACAATCTGAGGAGGAAATGAAAGAAACCCATTTACAGTAGCAACCAAAAAAATCAAATATATAGGAAAAATTTAGCCAAGGGCATAAAAATCTGATACATCAAAAAATACAAAACATTGCTAAATGAATTCAAGGAAGACCTAAATAATGGAAAGACATACCATGTTCATGATTCAGAGGAATAAATATTATTAAGATGTCAATAGTACAAAAATTGATCTGCAGATTCAACTCAATACAAATTAAAATACCAACATATTGCAGCAGTAGACAATCAATAATTAAATTTATTTGGAAGGGCAGGGATCGCCAAATAGCTCAAAATATCTTGAAAAAGAAAAATGAGAGCAACTATATCATGGTAATGTGATTAATTGATTGCATATTTTGGATATTGTATGGTGTGCGGACAAATCTTATTTAAAAAAAAGTAAATGAACAATGGGGGGAGGAGACTGAGATGTTTTGGATGTTCTTTTTTTAATTTTAATTTTAATTTTATTCTTTGGAGTACTGAAAATGTTTAAAGTTTGATTGTGGTGATGAAGGCACAACTATATGATGATATTGTGAACAACTGTACACTTTGAATGATTGTATGTTATGTGGTTATATCTCAATAAAATTGCATTAAAATGAAGTGGGAAGTCTCACTCTATGTGACTTTAAAGCATATTACAAAGTTACAGTGGTCAAAACAGCATACTGGCATTAAGATAGATATACTGACCAATGGAATCAAATTGAGTGTTCAAATATAGACCCTTTCATCTAGGGATAATTGAATTTTGATAAAGCAGCCAAGTCCACTCAACTAGGACAGAGAAGCCTCTTCAACAAATTGTGCTTAGAAAACTGGATATCCATATCCAAAAGAATGAAAGAAGACCACTATCTCACACCTTAAAAACTAATTCAAAATGGGCCAAAGATCTAAACATTAGAGCTAAGACCATGAAGCTTTTATAAAAAAATAAAGAAATATCTTAAATATCTTGTGGTAAATGGTTTCCTAGATGTTACATCCAAAGTGCAAACAATGAAAGAATAAATAGATAAAAGGGGTCTCCTCAAAATGGAATAATTTTGCACATCAAGAGACTCAGGAAAGTCAAAAGGCTGCTTACACAATGGGAGACAATATTTGAAAACCACAAATCAGAATAGGGTTTAATATCCACAATACATAAAGAGATGCTACAACTCAATGAGCAAAAGACAAAAAAAAAAAAAAAACTGAAAAATGGGCAAAAGTCATGAATAGACACTTTTCGAAAGGGGAAAGACAAATAGCTCAAAAGCATATGAAAAGACACTTAACTTCACTAGCTTTAGGGAAATGCAAATGAAAACCACAATGAGATATCATCTCACACCAACTAGAATGCATATTTTTAATATATTAAAAAAGTAGAAAACAGCAAATGCTGGAGACAATGTGGAGAAATAGGTACACTCTTAAATGTTGGTGGGGATGCAGAATGGTGCAAGTGATATGGAAGGCAGTTTGGTGGTTCCTCAGGAAGCTAAGCAGAGCATCAAGTAGAGAATTGCTTTATCATCCAGCCATCCCATTACCAGCATTTGCTCAGAAGTACTGAAAGCAGAGACACAAACAGACATTTGCACACTGATGTTTATAACAGCATTATGCATGGTTGCCAAGAGACAGAAACAGCCCAAATGTACATCAGTGTGTGAGGGCATAAACAAACTGTGGTATATACATATGATGGAATATTACACAGGTGTAAGATAGAATAAGTCCTGACACATGCAACAACATGGATGAACCTTGAGGAAATTATGTTGAGTGAAATAAGCCAGAAACAAAAGGACAAATACTCTATGGTCTCACTAATATGAACAAATTATAATAAGCAAACTCGGAGTGTTAAAGTTGAGAACACAGGTTTTCAGAAGATAGAAAAAGGGTAGAGATTATGCATTTGATGCTAAAGAATTATAGTATGTTTAACAAAATTGATTGTAAAATTTCAAAATGGATAACAAAATACTGTGTGATGATACCACAATAGTATAAATATAAGGAATGAAGCTGAGACTGATTATGGCTGAAAGAGTAATTCCAGGGGCATGTGCAACACCAGAAGGAAAGGTAGGGGATAAAAACTGGGCTGTATAATTTAGCAATACCTAGAGAGAATATTGATGGTGACTAAATGAACAAATAAAAGAGAGTTTTTGCATTAGGGAGAACAAATGAATGTCACCATTTCAAAGTGTTAAAAATGGGATGGTACCCCAAAGTAACTTCAATGGAGAATAAAATATATATTTGAGGCCCCCCTGAGGAGCTGGGGGAGGATGCAGATGTGTTGAATTTCCTCACCTGGATTGTTGCTGATGTTCTCACAAACACTGGGGACTGATGGCTTGATATGCTGAGCCCTCTGTGTTGGGGCTTGCCCCTATGAAACTTGTTACTGCAAAGGAGAGGCTAAACCTGCTTATAATTTTGCCTAGGAGTCTCCTCCTGAATGCCTCTTTGTTTCTCAGATGTGGCCCTCTCTCTCTAACTAAGCCACCTTGGCAGGTGATCTCACTGCCCTCCCCCCCTACGTGGGACCTGACTCCCAGGGATGTAAATTTCCCTGGCAATGCAGGATATGACTCCCGGGGATGAATCTGGACCCAGCATCATGGGTTTGAAAACATCTTCTTGACCAAAAGGTGGATGTGAAACAAAATGAAATAAAGCTTTAGTGGCTGAGGGATTTCAAATGGAGTCGAGAAGTCACTCTGATGGACATTCTTACACACTATATAGATAACACTTTTAGGTTTTGATGTACTGGAATAGCTAGAAGTAAATACCTGAAGCTATCAAACTCCAACCCAGTAGCCTTGACTCTTGAAGATGATTGTATAACAATGTAGATTACAAGGAGTGACAGTGTGATTGTGAAAGCCCTGTCGATTGTACTCCCTCTGTCCAGTGTATGGATGGATGAGTGGAAAAGTGGGGACAAAAATGAAATGAAAATAGGGTGGGATGGGGGGATGATTTGGGTGTTCTTTTTTACTTTTATTTTTTATTCTTATTCTGATTCTTTCTGGTGTAAGGAAAGTGTTCAGAGATGGATTGGGGTGATGAATGCACAACTGTGTGATGGTGCTGTGAACAGTTGATTGTACACCATGGATGATTGCATGGTATGTGAATATATCTCAATAAAACTGATTTTTTTTTTAAAAGATGATATATTGAAAAAAATAAGTAAGTCCAAACTAGGGTCTATAGTCAACAGTAACATTGTAACATTCTTTTGTTAACTGTAACCAAGGAAATATAAGAAATTTAAATATCAATAAGAGGACAATATAAGGGAGGATTATGGGATTTTGGTTTTATTTTGTTCTCGTATTTTTTTTTCTTTCTCTTCTTTCTTGCAGAAGCAATGGAAATGTTCACATAAAGATTGTGTTGGTGAATGTGTAATTATGTGACTGCACCAGAAGCCATTGATTGTACACTTAGGATGGATTGTATGGTGTGTGAATAAAATGGTTTAAAAATGAACAGAAAGATAGCAGTGCTGGAGAACATGTGGATAGAGAGATACACCATGTGGAAGTGGAATGGTTCAGCCTCTCTCAAGGACGGTATGGTGATTCCACAAGAGTCTAATTATAGGGTTGTTATATTATGCTGCAACCCCATTATTAGGTATATACTTGGAAGAACTGAAAGCAATGACACTAATAGATATTTGCACCCTGCTGTTTATGTCAGAATTATTCAAAATTGCCAGTGGATGCATGGTGCCTAACGGTACATCGACAGAGGAACAGAAGGGTGGAATGTGGTTTTACCTACAATAGAATATTCTGCAGCTGCATAAAGATTGAATTCATGAGGTATGCCATTAGCTGAATGAACCTTGAGGACATTACATTGAGTGAAATAATCCAGAAACAAAATGCAAATATTGAATGGTCCCACAAATATAATCTAACTACAATGAGCAAACTCTGAGAATTGAATTCAAGAGCATAGATTAACAGGATTTGGAAAGTTAGCAGGTATTGGGCAATCAATGTTTAAGGAGTACAGAGTGTTCAATAAGGCTCATTGTGAAGGTTCCTAGTTTGTAAACTCCTAGAGCAGTCACATCTCTTCCTGAGTTTTAACTGTTATTTCTAAATTCTTAGATGCTATGCTCTTTGTGTATTACCTTGTAGTTCCCTGGAACTTTGGGTATATATGTGACACCTGAGACTCAGAGTTAGAGTTCTACAGCTCTGAAAGTCAGCATTACTCCATACAGCAACTGTTAAAGAAGGTGAAAAAGAAATCAGACTTCAGTTAGAGATATGAATGAAGTGAATCTTGTTAGGACTAAGGTAAGTCAGAATACAGGGTAAAGGATGATATTGTCTCTATTTTAAAACTCAAAATTCTGTGTGAGTCCAAAAGGAAGAGATGTTTGTTTTGTCCAAAATTTAAATTTTTTGTAACACACTAGCTAATCTAACCTCTCTTGTCAGTGTACTTAAACAACCTAATTACATACAACATAGAATAGGGAATGAGATCATGTTACTCTATGCAGTTTAATATAATACCCTGACCCATTCCTGAGTGTTTTGGGTATAAAATTAAAAAGTATTTGCAAAGTCCCCTTGAGGGACTGGAGAAAAAAAATGTGGAACTACTGAACTCCCCCAAGTGGGGAATTCCTGATATTCTCTCAACTACTAGGGACTCTCAGTTTAATAAGCCAAGCCCTGAATCTTGAGGCTTGCCCTTATGAAACTATTTCTGCAATGGCAAAGCTAAGTCTACTTATAGTTATGCCTAAGTGTCACCCCCAGAGAACCTCTTTTGTTCCTCATATGTGGCCTGTCCCTCTAAGCCAGCTCTGCAAGTAAACTCACTACCATCCCTCCTACATGGGACATGATGCCCAGGGGTGTAAATCTCCTTGGAAATGTGGGCCATGACTTGCAGAGATGAACCTGGACCTGGCATTGTGGGATGGAGGATGCCTTCTTGACCACAAGGGCAGAAAGAAATAAAACAAAATCAAGTTTCAGTTTCTAAGAGATTTCAAATGGAGTAGAGAAGCCATTCTGGAGGTTATTCTTATGCATTTTTATTGTCTAATGTTTCAGAATAGCTATAAGGAAGTCCTGCAAACTGTTGAGTTGTAGCCCTGATTTTTGACAATATTTGTATAACTATATAGTTTTTATCATATGACAGTGATTGTGAAAACCTTGTGACTGACACTTCCTTTATCCATTGTATGGAAAGATGAGTAATAAAATAAAGACAAAATATGTAAATAATGGGGGGATGAGGTGTGTGGTATATTTTGGAACAAAAATACATAGCAACCCTTCCACAAACCCAACATAAAATAGCTAAATATAAATTCATTAAGATAATAGCTGTATGGTTTAAACTACCAAATGCCTATTGTGGAAGGTTGAATTATATACAAGAGAAAGAACTCATCTTAATTTCTGTGGGTGCAACCCCATATTAAAAAGGACCTTTCAAAGATGTTAGTTTTAGTTAAGGTGTGGACAAACTGAACAAAGTCTGGCCTTAATTCTGTATGTAGTGGATGAATTGAGGTTCTCCAGAGAAACTAAATGAACGGGAGATATGAGAATTGGCTCAAGTTATCATGGGGACTGGCAAGTCCAAATTACATAGGGCAGGCCACAAGTTGGGAAATTCCAATGAAGGTTTTGATAATTCCCCAGGAGAAGCTGGCTGGCTGGAAGAGATAGAAATTCTTTTTCCGACTGCTAAAATTATCAGTGTTCCCTTTAAGGCATTCAACTGATTGGATGATATTTCTCTTATTGCTGAAGGAAATCACCTTTCTTTAATGTAGATGTAATCTGCCAAAAATGCAATCAACTGACTAATGATTTAAATCCACAAAACAACCTTATATTAAAAATTAGTTCAGTGCTTGCTTGACCAAACAGTAGAACACAATAATGGAGCCAAGTTGGCAAGTGAACCTAACCATCAAATTCCAGCCCTTGTCAGGTTGACACCCATACACATCTCTTAAAACCACTCTTAATCTCTAAATAAAAACAATAACAGTCATATTTTCAAATAATGTAATTCAACTGTCTTGCATACAACCAGAAATTTACTAACATTTTCCCCAGAAGTAAATGCAAGACCTTGGGTAATAATCACTGTTAAACTTGATTATCCTGTAGCATAAATACTATGATATATAGTAAATATAACATGTTATATGATAAGAGGATAAGATAAGGAATAAAGCAAAAATATTTGCTATATCTTATATCATACAAACATATTCATAACAAAGCAAAGAAGAAATATTCATAACCATTACAGTCCTTATTTCTGTAACTGGTCATGTGACTGTAGCTCATATTTATAGCTACCTTTTTGCACTAACAATTCCATATTCCTTCTACCCTGTAGAAAACACCTCAAGTGGTTGTGGTTCTTAAATTGGTGGGGTGAATCAAGCCTTCATTTTTGAAGGTTCTGGGCCATTAGTGATCCTACCTGGATTGGGTTGTTGCAGTTCACCATTGACTTTAATAACAAGGCATTATAATACCAAGAGAAGTTCTAAGGGATCTCCTTCCTTCAGGAAAAATCTTCTTTACTTCTATTTTGTAGTAGTAGTCCAATTTCTCCTTGATAATCAAGGTCAATCACCCCATCTAGTACAGCAACTACCTTCTTTGCCTATTGACTCAGAGGTGTGAGGAGTCAAAAGTGGCCAGGTGGCAGTCTTAACTTCCAGTTTGATTGAATTATTGTTGTGTCTCCTGGTGGAAACATTCCTCCTTTGGAAATTTGACCTGTAGACCAGAAGGACTTAAGGTTGCAGGGAGAAGAAGCAAATTTTTTTCTAGTGGATCACTAGGGGTAATAGTGAGTGGTGCCTCTCCCACTTCCACACCTTGATTCCTGGCCTGTCAATCCTGGTTATGGGAGAAGCAACACCATAGAGTAGATGTTGATTTAGAGTATATACAGTATCCTGGAAAACATTGTCCCCACCTTGCAAGTACTGCCATTCAGTTGGCAACCTAATTCAGTCTTCAAAAGGACTTTCCACAATTCCATCAATCCAGCTGCCTCAGGAACATGATAAGACCAGTGAATTACATGAGCCTGTGTCCATTCCCTCACCTCATTTGCTGTGAAGTTGGTTTCTTGATCAGAGACAATGCTGTGTAGAATACCATGATGGTGGGTAAACTTCTATAAGTTCATGAACAGTAGTTCTGGCAGAAGCATTGTGTGCAGGGAAAGCAATCTATATCAGGAGTATGTGTCTATTCCAGTAAGAACAAAGTGCTGCCACTGTCATGATGGAAGTGATGAAATATAATCAACCAGCTACCAGGTAGCAGGCTGATCTCCTAGGGGAATGGTGCCATATTGGGCACTGAGTATTGGTTTCTGTTGCTGGCAGATTGGACACTCAGAATGGGCTATGTCCAGGATGCCCTCAATGAGTGGAAATCCATGTTGCTGAGCCAACGAGTAACCATCATTTTGCACATGAGTCTATTAGGCAATATCAGGAGTGGCAGGGGAAAGATGCTGACTGGTATCCACAGAACTGGTCATTGTATCCACTTGATTATTAAAATCCTCCTCTGCTGAAGTTACCCTCTAATGATCCTTCATATGAAACAAAAATATATTCATATACAATCTTGTATATGCCACATTCATTTGGTGCTTCTGTGCATACCCAACTGCATGGCTTGGTGGGTCACACAACAACCAGTTCACTACAGGCAACTTAGGTCTCCTGGTAACTTGGTAGTGCATGATAAAATTTTCAGTCTACTGTGACCCAGGAGCTGGCCAAAAGCTATTTCTTAAATGGAAAGTAGTTATCTGCAGAGGATGGCAGAGCTTTGGTCCTTAATGCTAAGGATCTGCACTGTGATTCTCCTACAGTGGCTTGCCAGAGGCTGTAAACAGCATCTCTGTTTGCCACTGAAGCTCCAAGCAACACTAGATCTGCTTGATTACATGGTCCAAGTGGTAGAGCAGCTTCTATGGCAGCCTGGTCATGTTGCAGAGCCTCCTATTGTTCCAGTTCCTACTCAAAACTAGCAGCTTTTCAGGTCACTTTGAAAATGGGCTGAGGCATCACACCCAAATGAGGAATATGTTGCCTAAAAAATTCAAAGATTGCAACTAAGTGTTGTGTCTCATTTTTGGTTGTAGGAGGCACAAGAAGAAAAAACCTATCCTTCACCTTAGAAGAGATATTTCAACATGTTCCAAGTCACTGGACACCTAGAAATTTCACTGAAGTAAAAGGCCCTTGAAATTTTGTTGTATTTATCTGCCACCCCTAACATTCTATGGCCTTTTGGATAAGTCTAGAGAAGATGCCAATTCTTTTTGTTTTAAAGCAGTATATTGAGATATACTCACATACCGTAAAATCCATCCAAAGTGTACAATCAATGGCTTTTAGTATATTTACAGAGTTATGCACTTATCACCACAATCAATTTTAGAACATTTTCATTACTCCAATAAGAAAAACAACAAACACTTAGCAGTCACTTCTCAATCCCTCTCATCCTTCCCCAGAACTACATAACTACTAAACTAAATTTTGTCTCAATAGATTTATTTATATTTACATTTCATGCAAATGGAAACATATAGTATGTAGTAATTTATGTCTGGTTTCTTTCACTTAGCATTGTGTATTTTAATTATTTTTTCAATTAGAGAAGTTATAGGTTTAAGAAAAAGTCATAAGACTTTAGGGAAGATGGTGGATTAGGAGAGGTAGAACAAACTTCTACTCTATGAAAAAGACTGGAAAAAGGGCAGAAGGTGCTCCAGAACAGCAGTTCCTGGGTGCCACTGGCCGAACAGTGACCTTTACACCACGTGGTCAGGATTTATATAGGAGGCAGAGAGATTGCACTTGAAAGGACAGGGTGAGTTTGTTCAGTCAGGACCATTGCCAGGGACAGGCAGCTGGAGCCCAGCCACTGAGCACAGGATGGAAGAGCATTCCACACCCCATGCACCTATTTCAGCAGTTGGCTTGGGAGATAACCTTTTACAGCCTTGCAGTTGAGAGGTCCCATGAGGGAACTCAAGATTCAGCAGTCTTGTGGTGATTGCACTCACTTTTACTCCACAGAAGCCCATGGTGTGCACAGCTGAGGGGCAAGGGCACTGCACTGAAGCACCCAGGAGCCACTCCCCAAACCCAGAGGATCACAGGCACATGGCAGACAGGGACTATGGTGCACACGAGCTGGAGGGAGAAGCAGAGTATCACAGTCACAGGGTGGTCCACTCACAGCCCTGGATTTGCTGGACCCCCTTTACAATGTAGCAGACTCCTGGCTGAACTGTGCAGGGCATGCCCCCCCCCACCCAAAGGCCTGGCAGTCTCCAGTGCACATGGAGAACTGGTGTACTGATTGGATTTCCACCTGGTTTGGCCCAGTCTAGTGCACAGACGAAGTTGGAGGAGAACTGGCTTGAGAATAAGAGGTGGCTCAAGAGTGTCATCTACTGGTAGAACAGGGAAAGTGCACTATGCCAAGCTGTAGCTATAACAAATTATAGATAAATGTTCAAATAATCCTACATATCCTAAAATAACCTTATCAAGATAAGCAAATATCCTGAGGCCAAAAACATAAAATCATTAAGCACATGAAGAAATGAGATGATATGTACAGGCCAAATGAGCAAACTAAAAAGGCAGATGAGACACAGAACTTCAAGCAATTTATCAAAGAAGTACACATAAATCTCTAAAACAACTTTAATGAGCTGGCTAAAGATATAAAGGATATCAAGAAGACTCTAGAAGAGCATACAAAAATTTGAAAGAGTAAATAAAAAATAAAAGATCTTGTGGAAACAAAGGATACTGTCGATCAGATTAAAAATATAGTAGAAACACACAACAGCAGATTTGAAGATGCAGAAGAAAGAATAAGTGAACTAGAGAACAGAGCAATTGAATGAGAACACAAAAAAGAACAAATGGTGAAAAAAATTGAAAAATTTGAAATGGATCTCAGGGAAATGATGGACAACATGAAGTGCACAAATATAAGATCATTGGTGTACCAGAAGGTGAAGAGAAGAGTGAAAGGCTAGGAAGAGTATTTGAAGCCATAGAGAAAATTCCCAAACTTTATAAATGACAGAAATATGCAAATCAAAGATGCCCAATGAACTCCAAATAGAATAAATTCAAATAAACCTACTCGGAGACATATATTAATCAGATTGTCAAATGCTGAAGAGAAGAATAAACTCCTGAAAGCAGCAAGAGAGAAGTGATTCACTACGTAAAAGAGAAATGAAATAAGACTAAGTACTGAATACATAGTAGGAACCATGGAGGCAAGAAGCAGGGATATGACATACTTAGGATTCTGAAAGAGAAAAACTGTCAGCCAAGGATTCTTTATCCAGCAAAAATCTCCTTCAAAATTGAGGGAGAGTTTAAAATTTTCACAAACAAAAAGTGCTGAGAGAATTTGTTAAAAGGAGATCTGTCTAGTAAAAATTACTAAAAGGAGTTCTGTCAACTAAGAAAAAGAGAACAGAGAGAGAGGTCTGGAGAAGGGCACAGAACTGAAGTGTATTAGTAAGGGTAACTTAAAGGGAAAGCAAAAAGAGAAGGGGCAGAAAGAGATCTGACAAATAAAAACCAAGGGATAAGATGGTTGATTCAAAAAATGCCTTTATATTAATAACATTGAATGTGAATGGATTAAACTCTTCAATTAAAATATATAGACTGGCAGATTGGAGTAAAATGTATGAACCATCTATAGGCTGCTTACAAGAGACACATCTTAGACCCAGCAATACAAAGAGACTGAAAGTGAAAGGATGGAAAATATATTCCATGGAAGGTACAGCAAAAAGAAAGCAGGGGTAGCAATGCTAATATGAGACAAAATAGACTATATGCAAAGAAGTCATAAGAGACAAAGGACACTATGTATTAATAAAAGGCACAATTCACCAAGAAGAAATAAGAATCATAAATGTTTATGCACTCCATCAAGGTGCTCCAAAGTGGATGAGACAAACACTAGCAAAATTGAAGGAAGTAATAGATGTTTCTACAATGATAGTGGGAGACTTCAATACACCACTCTCTTCTATAGCTAGAAAAACCTGACAGAGGACCAATAAGGAAACTGAGAAACAAAACAATGTGATAAATTAATTACCATTAATAGACATATATAGAGTGGTACATTGCAAATTACCAGGATATGCATTCTTCTCTAGCACTCATGTAATGTTCTCCCAGATAGATCATATTCTGTGGCACAAAACAAGCCTCACTAAATTTAAAAAGATTTAAATAATTCACAGCACATTCTCTGACCATAATGGAATGCAACTAGAAATCAATAACCACCAAAGAACCAGAACATTCACAAATATGTGGAGATTAAACAGCACCCTTCTAAACAATCAGTGGGTCAAATAAGAAATTGCAGGAGGAATTGGCAAATATGTAGAGATGAATGAAAATGAGAACACAACATATCAAAACCTATGGGATGCAGTGAAGGCAGTGCTGGTAGGAAAATTTATAGCTCTAAATGCATACATTAAAATGTAAGAAATAGATAAAACCAAAGACCTAAATATACAACTGAAGAAGATACAGAATAATCAGCAAAGCAACCCTAAACCAAGTAGAAGAAAAGAAACAACAAGGATTAAAGCAGAAACAAGTTACATGGGGAAAAATAAAACAATCAAGAGAATAAATAAAGCAAAAGTTGGTTCTTTGAGAAGGTCAAGAAGATTGACAAACCCTTAAACAGACTGACAAAGTAAAAAAGAGAGATGATCCAAATAAACAAATACAGAATTGAGAGGGGGGACATAACTGTGGATCCCAAAGAAACTATAAAAATCCTAAGAGGATACAATGAACAACTGTATGACAACAAACTAGACAATTTAGAGGAAATGGACAATTCCTGGAAACACATGAACAGCCTAGAATGACCCAAGAAGAAATAGAAGACCTCAACAAACCAATCACAAGTAGAGATCCAATCAGTCATCAAAAAGTTTCCTACAAATAAAAGTCCTGGCTCAGATGGATTCACAGGTGAAATTAACGAAACTTTCCAAAAAGAATTGACAACTTTCCTGCTCAAACTCTTTCAAAAAACTGAAGAAAAAGAAGCACTACCTAACTTATTTTATGAAGCTAACATCATTCTAATACCAAAACCAGATAAAGATACTACAAGAAAGGAAAACTACAGAGCTATCTCCTTAATGAATATAGATGCAAAAATTCTCAACAAAATACTTGAAAATCAATCCAAAGGCACATGAAAAGAATCATACACCATGACCAACTGGGGATCATTCCAGGCATGTAAGGATGGTTCAACATATGAAAATCAATGTAATGCAACATATTAACAAATCAAAAGGGAAAAATCAAATGATCATCTCAATAGATGCTGAAAAACATCCATTTTTTTAAATAAAATCTTCAAAAAGTAACAATTGAAATAAATTTCTGCAATATGATAAAGGGCATATATGAAAAACCCACAGCAGCATGGTACTCACTGGTGAGTGACTTAAAACCTTCTCCATAAGATTGGGAACAAGATAGAAATGCCTGCTGTCACAACTATTCAACATTGTGCTAGAATTTCTAGCCAGAGAAATCCAGAAAGACAAAGACATAAAAAGCATCCAATTGGTAAAGGAGAATAAAAACTGTCATTATTTGCAGATGATATGATCATATATTTGGAAATCCTGAGAAATCAATGACAAGGCTACTTGAGATAATAAATTCAGCAAAGTGGCAGGATGCAAGATTAATGTGCAAAAGTAAGTGATGTTCCTAAACATTAAAAATGACCTAATTGAAGAGACAATCAAGAAAAAAATTCCATTCACATTAGCAACTAGAAAAATCATGTACTGAGGAATAAAATTAACCAGCAACATAAAAGACACCTACACAGAAAATTATATAACTTTATTAATTTAATGGGAAGGGAAAGTGGCCTCAAATTGATAAAAAAAAATCCATAAAAGAAGAGCAAAGTGGGAGGACTTACACTTCCTGACTTTAAAGCCTACTATAAAGTCACAGTAGTTAAAATAGGATGATACTGTTCCTAGACTGTAAGTCCTTACAGCAGTCACATTTATTCATGCATTGTACCACTGATTTCTAGGTTTTGAGATTCTGAGCTGTTTGTATGTGACACGGTCAGTCCCTGGAGCTCTGGGTGTCTGTGTGGCACCTGGGATTTGGAGCTGGCAGCTGTGTCAGCATCACCTCAAGAATCAATTGTTAAAGAGGCTGAAAAGGAGATCAGACTTCAATTGGATATATGAATGAAATGGACTTGATTGAGATTTGGGGTGGATCAGAATGACGGGTAAAGGATGATATTAACCATGTTTTAAAGCTTTGGCTTCTGTGTGTGACCAAAGGAAGAGATGGTTATATGTATTTGGTGCAAGGTTTGAGTTTTCTGTAGCACACTATATGGTTTTACTTGTAAGGTCAGTTAACTCAAATGCCATAATTACATGGAAACTTGACTAGGGAGTGAGACCTGGTTGGTTTGTGCAGGTTAGCATGAAGAGCTGATACAACCCAGAGTAATGTGGGCAGAGAATAAAAAGTATTTGCAAAGCCCCCTTGTTGGATTGTGAAAAAAATGTGGAAATATTAAACTTCCCTAGCTGGGGAATTCCTGATATTCTCACATGTATTGGGAACCACCAGCTCAGTGGGTTGAGCCCTCGATCTTGGGACTTGTTCTTATGAAGCTTGTTACTGCAAAGGAGAGGCTAAGCCTACTCATAATTGTACATAAGTCATCCCCAGAGGGCCTCTTTTGTTGCCAATATGGCATGTAAACTCACTGCCCTCCCCCTTACCTGGGACATGACCCCCAGGGGTATAAATCTCCCTGGCATTGTGGAATGTGACACCCGGGGATGAGCCTGGACCCTGCATCCTGTGACTGAGAAAGACTTCTGGACCAAAAGGGGGAAGAGAATTGAAACAAAAAGTTTCAGTGGCTGAGAAATTTCAAATGGAGTTGAGAGGTCATTTTGGAGATGACTCTTATGCATTATATAGATATTCCTTTTTAGTTTTTAGCTTATAATAGCTAGAAGGAAATATCTGAAACTGTTGAACAACAATCCAGTATCCTTGATTCTTAAAGGTGATTGTGTAACTATATAGGTTATATGGTGTGACCATGTGAGTGTGAAAAACTTATGGCTCATACTCCCATTACCCAGTGTATGGAGAAATGAGTAGATAAATGGGGACACAAAGTAAATGAACAATATAGAGGAGTGGGTATGGGGTGTTTTGTATGTTCTTTTTACTTTTCTTTTTATTCTCATTTTTATTTTTTGGAGTAATGAAAATGTTCAAATTTGATTGTGGTGATGAACGCACAACTATATGATGATACTTTGAATGATTATTTTACACTTTGGATAATTGAGTGGTATGTGAATATATTTCAATTAAAAATTAATAAAAGGTAAATGGGGAGGAGGGGTATGAGATGTTTTGTGTATTCTCTTTTATACTTATATTTATTCTTATTTTCATTTTTATTTTTTGTAGTAATGAAAATGTTCAAAATTGGTTGTGGTGTTGAATGCATAACTATATGATGAAAAGGTGAACAGTTGTACACGTTAGATGATTGTACAGTATGCGAATATATTTCAATAAAATTACATAAAAATAGGACGGCACTGGCTCAAAGATAGACATATTGATCAATGGAATTGAATCAAACGTTCAGAAATAGACCCTCAGAGGTATGGTCAACTGATTTTTGATAAGGCCCCCAAATTCACTGAACTGGGACAGAACAGCCTCTTCAACAAATGGGGCTGGGAGAACTGGATATCCAATCCAAAAGAATGAAAGAGGACTCCTACATCACACTCTATACAAAAATTAACTCAAAGTGGATCAAAGACCTCAATATAAAAGACACTACCATATAACTCCTAGAAGATAATGTAGGGATACTGTATTAGTTAGGATTCTCTAGGGAAACAGAATCAACAAGAGATATCTATAAATATAAGACTTAGAAAAGTGTCTCACACAACTGTCCATATGCATGAGTCCAAATTCCATAGGGCAGGCAGCAAACTGACAACTCCAATCAAAGTGTTCGATGAACGCCTCAGGCAGCAAACTGGCAACTCCAATGAAGGTGTTCGATAAACTCCTCAGGAAATGCTTCACTGGCTAGCTGAAGAAAAAGTGAAGGTCCTCTGTCTTTCTTGCTTAAAAGTCTTCAACTGATTGGATTAAATCCAGCTGATTGAATCCTCTCATTGTGGAAGACATGCCCTTCAGTGATGTAATCAGTCACAGCTGCAGCCAATTGATGATTTAATAAACCAGCCTTCTGGTTTACTAACCAGCCACAAATGTCCTTGCAGTAATGTTTAGGCCAGTGCTTGCTTGACCAGACACCTGAACACCATCACCTGGCCAAGTTGACACATGAACCTAACCGTCACAGATACATATCTTCAAGATCGAGAATTAGGAGGTAGCTTCTTAGACCTTACAACCAAACCACAAGCAACAAAAGAAAAAATAGATGAATGGGAACTCCTCAAAATCAAAACTTCTGTATCTCAAAGGAAGTTGTTAAAAAGGTGAAGAGGTATCCAATGCAATGGGAGAAAATATTTGGAAACCATATATCTGACAAGAGATTGATATCCCACATGTATAAAGAAATCCTGCAACTCAATGACAATGGCATAAATGGCCCATTTATAAAATGGGCATAAGATATGAGAAGACATTTTTCTGAAAAGGAAATACAAACGGCTAAAAAACATGAAAAAAATGTTCATCTTCACTAGCTATTAGGAAAATGCAAATCCAAACCAAAATGAGACATCAGCTCATACCAATAAGAATGGTTGCCATTAAACAAACATGAAACTATGAATACTTGAGAGGATGTGGAGAAATTGGAACTCTTATTCATTGCTGGTGGGAATATATAATGGTACAGGCACTGTGGAAGGCAGTTAAGCAGTTCTTCAGAAAACTATATATCAAGTTACCCTATGATCCAGCAATTGCACTTCTTGGTGTATATTCAGAAGAACTGAAAGGAGTTATATGAACAGACATCGGCACACCAATTTACATAACATCATTGTTCACAATTTCCAAGAGATGGAAACAATCCAAGTGTCCTTTAATAGATGAGTGGACAAACAAAATGTGGTATATACACATGATGGAATACTATGCAGCAGTAAGAAGGAACAGAGTCTTGAAACATGACAACATGGATGAACCTTGAAGACATAATGCTGAGTGAAATATATTAAAACTAATGTGAACTCCCTGAACAATGTAAAATACATTTCTTATAATGTAGAATATAGGGGACCTAGCAATAGACAGAAGCTAGTGGAGGGGGAATGACAACCTAATATCTACAGACATGATAATGAGGGCAAACATAAAAGTATGGGAATGGACAGGTTGATGACTGTTAATTAATGGGATTATAAGTAACAGTGCCTCATTGAAATTGAACATGTTCAAAAGTGGTTGTTTAAAGGCATGCATCCCACAGATTAGCACTACAAATATAAATGTTTGCATGATATAGTTCTAAGGTATGACACTGGTACAAAGAATTAACAACAGCGTGATATAAGGAAAACCTACTTGCCAGTTTGAATGTATTATGTCCCCCCAAACGCCATTATCTTTGATGTAATCTTGTGTAGGCAGATCTATCAGTGTTGTTAATTAGATTGTAATTCTTTGAATGTTTCCATGGAGATGTGCCCTGCCCAACTGTGGGTGATGACTCTGGATAATTTCCATGGAGGTGTTGGCCTGCCCAATCAGGGTGGGTCTGAATTAAATTACTGGAGCACTATATAAGATCAGACAGAAGGAGCAAGCTGCTACAGCCAAGAGGGACACTTTGAAGAAAGCACAAGAGCTGCAGATGAGAGACAGTTTGAAGATGGCCACTGAAAGCAGACTCGTACTCCGGAGAAGCTAAGAGAGGACAAATTCCCCAAGTGCAGCTAAGAGTGACATTTTTGAGGAACTGCAGCCTAGAGAGGAACACCCTGAGAGAAAGCCATTTTGAAACCAGAACTTGGAGCAGATGCTGGGCACGTGCCTTCCCAGCTAACAGAGGTTTTCCAGATGCCATCGGCCATCCTCCAGTGAAGGTACCTGATTGTTGATGCATTATCTTGGACACTTTATGGCCTTAAGAGTGTAACTGTGTAACCAAATAAACCCCCTTTATAAAAGCCAATCCATTTCTGGTGTTTTGTATTCCAGCAGCATTAGCAAACTAGAACACCTACCCACTACATATTGTAAACTATATTTAACAGGGATACCTTACTGGGACTACACCAATACTAGGAATGAATAATTAGGGGCTGTTAAGAGCTTTAGGATGTTTTGTGTTAAGACAGTTGTTTAAAATTGAGAATGATGATGATTGTACAACTAAGGCAGATAACATGAGATACCAATTGTTGACCTTGGACTGAACATATGCTATGTGAAATTAGGAACCCCTACTTAAAAAATCAAGCCCTGAATCTTGAGGTTTGCTCTTGTGACACTTATGGCTATAAAAGGGAGGCTAAGCCTTCCTATAATTATGCCTAATAGGCACCACCAGAGAACCTCTTTAACTACTCAGATGTGGCCTTCCTCTCTCTAAGCCCAACTCAGAAAATAAATTCATTAACCTCTCCCCTACATGGGACATGACTCCCAGGGAGTTGAATCTCCCTGGTTACACGGGACATGACTCCCAGGAATGAACCTGGTGAATGGCATTGAGGGATTGAAAATGCCTTCTTAACCGAAAGGAGGGAAAGAAAAGTAATAAAATAAGGTTACAGTAGCTAAGAGAATATTAAAATAGAGTTGAGAGGCTGTCCTGGAGCCTTCACTTATGAAAGCTCCAGCTAGATATCCCAAATGGCCACAGTATGCAAAACCCTAACCAATACTAGTCCTGAATTTCCTAGGTCTCTATTTGAGACTCTATACAAGTTTCAGTCACTAAGTTTATTTTTCAGAAACTTAAAATCTCCAGATTGTTCCTATGCCAGATAAGTCCCCAAACCCTGAGGCACCTGTCTCTTCAAGAACATCAACCAGGTGCAGCCCCCTTCCCCATAACGTCAGCACCCCTTTTTAATATGAACAAGTTAGGGTGGTCACTGCCTAGACACACCTGAAGATTGAGAAACTGATTAAATGAAAGGAAGGGGTAGCAACAGACAAAATAGGATTTAACAAAGGATTACAAATACTGAATCTTGATAGATAGATAGATGGATAGATAGATAGATAGATAGATGGATGCTAGGGTACTACAATAGCTAGAAGGAAATAACTGACATGGTGGAACTGTAACCCATAACATTCTTTAAAATTTTCTCTATAGCTACTCATTAAATTATATTTTGAAAGTTATCACCTTTCTGTATATATCTTATATTTCACAATAAGGAAATAACTGAAACTGTGAAAATGTATCTGATAGCATTCTTGAAATTACCTATGTAACTATTTGTTAAATCATACTTTGAAAGTTATCACTTTTCTGTATATATGTTATATATCACAATGAGGAAATAACTGAAATTGTGCAACTCTAATCCACAACATTCTTTGAAATTTGCTCTCTAACTTCTTGTTAAAATTGTAACTTGAAATTTATCACTGTTCTGTATATATGCTAAATTTCACAATAAAAATATATTTTAAAAAGAAAAAAAGTCATAAAAAATACAATGTTACCATATACCTCCTTATTGTTGACACTTTGCATTTGTGCATAACCTTTGCTACGAGTGATGAAAACATTAAGATAGTACTATTAACTACAGTCCATAGTTTATATTAGGTATATTTTCCCATATACTACCCTGATATTAATACCTTGCGTTAGTGTCATACATTTCTTGTAATTCATGAAAGAACATTCTTAGAGTTTTACTATTAAACCCAGTCCATTTGTCCATAACAGGTTTCACTGTTATATAGTCCCATGTTTTGTCTTCTAACATTCATTCTAATAACATAAATGACCCCAAACATCCCCTTTCAACCATATTCACATATATAATTGAGTGTTGTTAATTACACTCACAATAATATACTGCAATCACCACCATCTATTTCCAAACCTTTACAAGCAACCTAAATAGAAATTCTGTGCAAAATTAGCATCAACTCCCCATTTTCTATTCCTAAACTCTCTGCTAGCAGCCTATTCTAGATTCTAACTCTATGTGTTTGCTTATTATAATTAGTTGATTTCAGTGAGATAATATATTTTTCCTTTTGTGTCTGACTTATTTCACTGAACATAATGTCTTCAATGTTCATACATTTGTTGCATTCATCAGGACTTCATTTCTTCTTACAGCTGAATAATACCCCATCATATATATGTATAATATATGTAATATATAAATCATATGTATGATATATATATATATATATATAGAAACACATTTTGTTTATCCATTCATTAGTTGATGGGCACTTGCGTTTCTTCCATCCTTTGGCAATTGTGAATAACGCCGCTATGAACATGGGCTTGCCAACGTCTGTTCATGTCCCTGCTTTCAGTGGTTCTGCATATGTATCCAGCAGCAGGATTACCAGATCATGTGGTAGTTATATATTTAGCTTCCTGAGGAAATGCCAGACTGTCTTCCTCAGCAGCTGCACCATTTTACATTCCTACCAGCAGTGAATAAGTGTTCCTATTACTACACATCCCCTCCAACACTTGTAGGTTTCTGTTTTGTCTTTCCTTTTTTTTTAATACTGGTCCTTCCAGTGGATGCGAAATATCTCATGGTAGTTTTGATTTGCATTTCCCTAATAGCTAGTGATGTTGAGCATATTTTCATGTACTTTTTAGCCATTGTGTTTCCTCTTTGGAAAAATGTCATTCAAGTCTTTTACTCAAATTTTAATTGGGTGGTTTGCTTTTTATTTTGAGTTGTATGATTTCTTTATGTATTCTGGATATTAAAACCCTATCAGATATCTGGTTTTCAAATATTTTCTCCCATTCAGTAGGTTTCCTTTTCAACTTTCTTGACAAAGTCCTTTGAAGCACAAAAGTTTTTAATTTTGAGGCGGTCCCATTTATCAACTCCCTCTTTTATAGCTTGTGCTTTGGGTGTAAAGTGCAAGAAACCATTTCCTACCACAATACCTTGAAGATTCTTCTCTGCATTTCCTTCCAGGAGTTTTATGGTCTTGGTCTTATATTTAGGTCTTTGATCCATTTTGAGTTAATTTTTATATAAGTTGTGAGGTAAGGGTCCTCTTTCATTCCTTTGCATATGGATATCCAGTTTCCCCAGCACCATTTTTTGAAGAGAATATTCTGTCCCAGTTGCAAGACTTGGCAGTGTTGTTAAATTGGCCATGCATGTAAGGGTCTATTTCTGAACCCTCAATTCAATTCAATTGGTCAATATATCTATCTTTATGCCAGCACCATGCATAGAACCAAAAAGTTTGGACAACTATAGCTGTGTAGTATGCTTTCAAGTCAGTAAGTGTGACTCCTCCAACTTTATTCTTGTGAAGCTCTTGTAACACACTAAACCTATTTTTGTCTTTCAAATCCAGTAATCAGAATTACCTTCTTAAGACTAAACTACTATAACAGTTAATTTCAGTTATCTGATGAGGTTTGGATAGAAACTGTCCTGAATTTGGGGTGGGAAAGTACATTTGACTTCAAACTCTAGCAACTGGGCTGGCCATCTGTGGAATCTCCTATGTGACTTAAATTGGATTATGTGTGCATATTAAGACCCACTGTATATATTCTGATTTTGCTTTTGAAAGGAAACAAAATAATCAGATTAATTAGCCAGATAATATCAGGACAGGGATTGTGTTATAGTCCTTGTACTGTGTTGCATGTTGAGCATAGTGGAGATAGGTTATACATAAAAGGTTTACTATCCTCTAGTAGCTTAGAGCTTGTCTCAGAAGCCAAATATTTTACTAATAAATATAGAAAATGATGCTAGATAGCATGTAATTCAGCACTTTCCCAGATTTACAGAATCTAATTTCTCAAATAATTTAGATATAAGATGTTTCTTTTAGGTTGGAGTGGTCCAGGGAGGTTTTGGGCAGGACAAGGTGCACATGGTAGTATACTCGACACTTTTGCAAAATATATTAGCAGCAGAGAAATGGCAAAAAGAAACATAGTTGGATCTAATGTAGTTATTAAATCAGCAAATTGCTGTGTGTCTAATTATATGAAACATGAAAAATTAGAGAATGAATACAGCACCACAAATGTTCATGTTGAATATTCTTCCAGAAAAGAATCTTCAAACCCTATCAGTCTTATGAAGTTATTGCCACGCTCTTCTTCATTTGAATATATGTCAAGGAAATTGAGGAAGGAATAAAGTGTATGTGTTTGTTATCAAATCTGGGGGAGAACATGATGAAGTCTTTTTGTAAGTAACAAAGGCCTTCAATTTCAGAATGGATGTCTCATTTTTGTTGGATCTGATAAAGGTCTTTTTATTTTGGGGAAAACCTCTTTCCATGGTTCATTGTTCTTTGGTGGTAACTGGCAATGGTCCTGACAGCAGAACCCCTGGCCCCAGAACCCGTCTGTTTTTTCTACTCATCCATTTTTTAAGGAAACGTCTGCCTCCACCTATAGATTGTGAACTCCTCTCCTAGGAAAGGCCATGCTGATTAATTTTGAGTATCTCCCTCCATGGGCCCAGCATAGTATCTGATACAGAATAGTTGCTCCATAAATAATTGTTAAGGAAAATCAAACCCACCTAAAATTCAAGTTATTCCCTCAGGGCTCTGTGGACCTTAGGAGAAAATGACAATTGATAAGTTAATCAGGTAAGGATGTATGTATACTATCTTATGTTCTATTTCTCTTGAATAAAAGGAAGTTTAATCTGGCTACAATACACAAATCTCCAGAGAGGCCCTTGCCAAGTGAATTTAATTGTGAAAATATCATGCTGGCAAGTGAGAGAGATGCTTTAGAGAAAATAAGGTGACTTTTCTGGGAAGATTTAAATCACTTTCTTTAGCTCTATGGGCAGCTTTGCTTATGAACTGCCTTTTAACCCTTGTCTACATTTCTGAATAATCTGTGGTGCTTTGAAAAATACAGGGTGATCTGTAAAGAACTGAAAATTTCATAGGTTCATTTTTCAGTAACTCAATTTTATATGAACATATAGTATGCACTGAATTGTAGAGATATGTGTACATTTGTAAATTTTGTGGGTTAGAGATTGCTACAGTTGATTCTGTGACTGTAGTACAATCATTCTGTGTACTATAAAACAAACCTCCAATAGGTCCAAACCCTTATTACTACTCAAAACAGATAGGGTGAAAACCATGCATCCACGTACAGAGGTGCCAAGTATATCGGAGGTAGTTATGAATCTCAATGGTATCATCTTTTAGAAAAGTCCCAGGAAAACCTACTAGTGAACTGTACATCCATCAGCCATTGGGCTGACACATTTTTCATCAGCTGCTGAAGATGTAACCTGGCCCCTTATACCTGTTGAAGTTTTCAGAGTCATATGGAAGATGAATCAATTTTGCATATTACCTCATAGTCAATGAAAATCTACATTACATTTAGGTTGAAAACTGAATCACCATAATTTGCATTCATGGGAGGCAACGGAAATCAACATGTCACATGTAAAAGAGTTGTCAAAAGTTACTATCTTTTGTGCCACCTCATGCATTTAGACTTTGGTTTATTTTATTTTATGTTTTTGGTAGAGTCTGTGACAGGAATCCCATACTGGACATGTTGATGGACTGAGGTTTTCTCCACAGTTACAGGGTGACTCCTTCAATTTTACTTTCTAGCAGGATGGTTCTCTGCTTTATTCCCATAGAAAGTCTGGAGGTCCTCTGATAAACATCTACCATAGCACTATTTTGAGCATTTTGTTCAAAATTTTGAACTACCTTGAGAACAGTGGACACCCACATCCCTATTATTATCATACCATGCAAAATTGTATTGTGTGGATATGTTCAGAACTTGGTGTTTTTGTACCACCTCTTTCATGCAGGCTTGAGGAAATAAAAGCAAATAATCTGGCTGCCATTACTGCCAGTAACAGTAACAATCTGGGATGACATATATATGCACACACACATATATATGATTGTTACTGAGTAATTAGTTTTGGAAAGCATTTAATTATTTTTTAATTACCTATATACCTGTCTTAGATACTAACCTTCATATACATTAGGGCTGGCTCAGGGCTAGCTATTTGCATGTTTAAAATACTTTAAGAAGATGTTGATTTGCAACCAAGGTGGAAAAACACCCAGCAAGGTCATTTCTGTTTGCTCTTATCCAGCTATCCAATCTGGGACAATAATACTGAGCTCTATTATTCTGTACCACCACCCCCTGCCCCCCCACCCAAAAAAGCACACACATGCACCATATAATTGAGTATTGAGAGCTGCCAGAGACCAAATCATATCTCCTTCCAACAGTTCTCTTAATATCTTTACAACACCATCCCAGTGATATTTACTTAATTATACATCATTATGTAACTGCACATTGTAATTATATGGTTATATGTGTTTACATGAAATAGACAATTAGATATAATCACCCTTATCATATAAATGCATGGTGACAAAAAGTTACTTGATGGAAACCAAGAACCTACATAGAAAATGAAATGGATTAAATGTTATTCTAATCCATTCTGCTTGGTAGTGTTCATGAGGTGGGGCTAGCAATACACTTTGCATCAAGAAGGAGAAAGATCTTTTGAATAGCATTATAACAGAAGAAAATGAAAGTGAAAACAAAAGTTCAAGGAACCATTTCTTGTTTAAATTTGCCAGGACGATGACATTGAAGCTCCTTCTTTTTGAAGGGTGTTAATTTCAGGCATCAAGACAGACCTGGGGCAGGGACACTGGGAGAAGGGATATTTTTGTTTAAATGGGTCTTCCGGTGGCATCCCCTAGAATGGAACACTGTAGATAAATACTCATCTATTCTGCCATGATGCTTTGCAGGCAGCAGTGAGGTAGAGGCATTTTCCACTGTCTTATACTCATGCTTGTGAAAAATTGGAGGATGGACACAATGTGACAGGAAATATTTCTGAATCAATAGATTGAACTTCAAACACCAGCCTCTGTTGGGCTCTTAACTCCAAGTTATGGTCTGTCTCCTGGGTTACAATATTTTTGTAATATTCTAATCTTGGTTCTTTCTTCTTCAGAGCCAGTGAACAATCTTGTGTCACCTTCTCATGCCTCTGTTAGACATAAAGGCTGAGAAAATACTAATCTCATTCTTGATGGGGTGAGGAAGAGTTAATTAGAGGAGAATGTCTTTTTCTCTTCCCTGGCTCCAGGTTAAGTGCATCTGCATTTCTCTTTACCCTATCACCTTTTCTCATTTCTGAAGTTTCAGTGACAGGAAAAGTAGGTGACTGCTGCTTCCTTCATGATTAATTTCACGGCCCAGTTAGCAGCAAATACGAGAAAACTTGGTTCTCCTATTTGTGGCACATAACTGACAAGAACAGCCCGTTTAATCAGATCACCTCACACTTGGTGATTATTAAGGAAAATCCCAAATAAAAGTACAGACATGAGGTCCAGCACATTAAACCATTTTCTGCCTGAAAAATACATGTATGCCATATGCACACACACACACACACACACACATACATACTCTCTACAAACACACACATAGGTTTTGACTTTCTAAATTTCTCCCTTTTTTCTTAACTTTGTCATCATCAAATCTGAAATGGCATCAGAAGGAGGGGGTAATGGTGCATAGATGACTGTAAAATAATTCTGCAGAGTTCTCTGTGGCCTTCTCATTCTAGCTCATCTTTTTCTCTACCTCAGCATGACTACATTGGTGTCACTGATATATTTGACAATGCACAAGATCATTTACCATGTACCGGGAACTCTGAATTGAATTTAAATGGTTTAAATATTGGGGCATTGGGAAATTGGCAGAAGACAGGTGGGTAAGAGCAGGTAGTTTCTTTATATTCAGAGCCTGTGACCAGGAGGTCTGTGAATGTGATACAACAAAGAAGACAGAGTGGATTTGGGCTCCTGCTTCTTAACTAACCTTTATAATACTCTGTTTTGTTTTCTTTTTGCAAATTGTAGGATTATTTTGAATATTAAATGAGATAATACAAGCAAAAAAGCCTGTTTTAATCTTGGCCACAAAATAATTATTAAAATAAAATTATTTTTTGAGGAATTTGGGAAGAGGTGGTGGAGGAGGAAGAATCTAACCCCTATTTATTGAAATCCTACATGATAATTGGAAACAAGGACAAGGGTAATTTGTATTGCATAGTTTTGATGTTTTTGTCCTTTCTCTATACTAGATTTTAAGCTCATGCATGACACTCAATGAATGGAAGAAGGTATCAACATATGCAAAGTGGTTTAGCGCTGACTACTGGTTTAGCGCTGACTACATAAGCTTGGGTAGGAGACATTGTAATGTTACTGCTGTGACTTCAGTATAAGGTTTTCAATATCAAACGTTATGAAAAGGATTTTGCCCTTAACAAGCCTACAGACAAGTTTAGCACCTTGATTATTATTACTATATGACTCAAGTGAGTTTTCTAACTCATGGGACTCTATAACCATAATTCCATTTCTTTAGTCGTAGTACTATGTTTGAATTCATTTAATTTTCATCCCCAATCCTTTTACCACAATGTGAATACTCTTGAATTATTTAATCTTATTCATGTTGAGTTAACCAGATCTTACCCTCAGGTAATTTTTTAAGAGAGGTTAATAGTTGTTGTATTTTCTGAGTTCTTGCCTGCTTGAGACACTCTGTTGTTTTCATTCAACTTCAGAACTAGGTATCGTATTCTTGGGTCAACCTTTATTTTACGCAGAACTTGGTAGGTACTGCTCAATTGTTTTCTGGCACTGAATATTGCTGTGGAGAACTCACATATCAACCTAATCCTTCCTTTTGTATATAACTTGTTTAATGTCCAAACACATGAATATTTCAAGTTTTTAACCTTGAATGTCAATGACACAACCAGAATATGCCTTGACTTGGGTTTTCTCTATCAATTTTTCATGGAACATGGAGTGTCATTTTCTTTTGCAGAGTAAGGTCTTTATATCAGGGAAATTTTATTGTAAAACACGATAAATATTATAATATATTATTTTTATGTATAATATGTTATGTTGTATTGTTAGGTTTTTTACTTGAGGGGCACAAGTTATCTTGATTGGATTGTCTTTGCCTAATATACACACATACAAACATACCCATAATCTTATCTCTAATTGCTTCATTATCTATCTCTTTTTTCCTGGATTCCATATGATTATCTCAGGCAATTTCTCTTCAGAAATTAGACTTTAATCCACATATATTCTGTTTGCTGAATATTTATGTTTATTAGTTCTGTAATGGTGTTGTTTTGATCCTTGGTTTTCTACATTATCTCAGTAAACTTCTAAGAATCTGATATTTTATTTTCTTGTCTCTGAGACCTTATGTTACTGAAATCATGTTCTTATTAAATTCTTCTATAGGATGAAATAGCAATAGGGAGTTTTCTTCTTTCATAGGAATATGCCTGTTTCTTTCTCACTAGATTATTCAACACTCTTTCCATGTCTTAAATTAGGTTATCCAGAAGCATCCCCTGACATTTGGATTCTTGGGTAAGTAATTTATTATTAACGAAGTACTCCCAGGTGATATTCCGGAGGAAGCATGATAGGGAAGTGGAAGAAGCCATGCAAAGGCATGTCTCAGGCAAAAACCTGTAGAGGTGAGCTTCATCAGGGGTATGCTGGTTACACTTCAGGGATGTCTCAAAAGAAGGCAAAGAGAGCCCTAACCAACAGTAGTCCTGAAGCACCTAAGTCCCTATCTGAGACTTTATAAAACTTTCACTCACTAAGTTTATCTCTAAGAAACTTAAATCCTCCAGAGTGTTCCTATGCCAGACAATCCTAAAACCCAGAGGCAACAGCCTCTTCAAGAACATCAACCAGGTGCAGATCCCTCCCTCATAATGCTGACACCCTTTTTCAGTATGAACAAGTAAGGCTGAAGATCGGGAAAGTGATAAAATGAGAAAAGCAGTAGCAACAGACAAGATAGGACTTAAAGGATTACAAATACTGAATCTTTATATAAATACTTTTTTTAGATGCTAGGGTGACAGAATAGCTAGAAGGAAATAACTGAAATGGTGGAATTGTAACCCATAACATTTTTTGACATCTGCTCTATAGCAACTCATTAAACTGTATTTTGAAAGTCATCACCATTCTGCATATAAGTTATATTTTACAATAAGGAAATAACTGAAATTGTGCAACTGCAGCCCATAACATTCTTTGAAATTTGCTCTCTAACCAGTTGTTAAATCGTGTTTTGAAAGTTATCATGATTCTGTATATATGTTATACTTCACAATAAAAAATGTATAAAAAAAAAGTCAAGGAGAACATTTTCATGCTCTTCAACTCATCAGTCATTGGTTAAGTGTCAAACTTAACATATTCTTAGGCACTCCCAGTTCTGCTGGACAAAAGCGAAAGGGAGGCTATTAGCCCAAGGGTAAGTAACAGAAAAAAAAAGTCTCAGTGTTGGCTATTCTAAACAAATTCACATAAAAATCCAGGACACACAAAAATGGTAAGAAAGTATTTGAGGGGACCTGGGAGGAGCACCAACATTATCTGCTACATTTGCTGTATTACTTCCATTTATTGTTTTTAAATTGGTTTCATAATTGCCATGCTGTTTCTTTTCATATTGTCTGTTGGTCATGTTTAGCATGGAAATCTCTGTCCAGAGTTTTCATTTTCTCTTATATAAGATAGATGAATTTTCCTTGATTCCCTTCCTGTTGTATTTGAAATCTGTTTTACTTCTTTATCTCCCCAGTATATTTTGAGAAATGGGGCAAGAATTGTTTGAGTAGGTGGAAGGGGAAGAGTTCCATGGCTGCTGGATACAAATTTGTATGGATGGCCTGAATTCTGCTCTCTCTAAGATTGTATAATATGTCCACCAACTTGGGGAATATGTTTTATTCCTGTATCAGAATATATTGAGCTTTAGAGCATTTCTCCAATTCAGCACGGATCCTTGAAAATTGGCAGGGTTTTCTTGCCTTTTCTGAATTCTTTTTTTCTTCTTTTTATAATCCTATTTTATTGAGATATGTGCACATACCATGCAATCATCAAAACTCTACAATAAATTGTTCACAGTATCATCATATAGTTGTGCAGTTGTCACCACAATCAATTTTTGAACATTTTCATTACTCCAAAAAATAAAAATAAAAGTAAAAAAGAACACCAAAAACATCCTATTCCCCCATCCCCTTATTATTCATTTACTTTTGTTCCCATTTTGGATCAAGGGAGGGTGAGCCACAAGCTTTTCACAATCAAATGGTCGCATCATATAAACTACATATTTATACAATCAACTTCAAGAATCAAGGCTACTGGATGGCAGTTCAACATTTTCAGGTATGTCCTTCTAGCTATTCTATTGAACTAAAAACCAAAAGGGGATATCTATATAATGCATAAGAATAACCTCTAGAATGACCTCTCGTCTCCTTTTGAAATCTCTCGGCCACTGAAATTTATTTTGTTTCATTTCTCTTCCCCCTTTTGTTCAAGAGGACTTTCTCAATCCTATGATGCCATGTCCAGTCTCATCACTGGGAGTTATTTCCCACATTGCCAGAGAGATTTACACCCAGGGAATCAGGTCCCACATAGGGGAGAGGGTAGTGAGTTCACCTGCCAAGTTGGCTTAGCTAGAGAGAGAGAGGGCCACATCTGAGCAACAAAGAGGTACTCAGGGGGGACAATCTTAGGCACAATTATAAGAAGGCTTAGCCTCTCCTTTGCAGTAACAAGCTTCATAAGGGCAAGACCCAAGATTGAGGGCTCAGCCTACTAAACTGGTAGTCCCCAGTGCCAGCAAGAATATCAGGAATTTCCCAGATGGGAAGGTTTAATATTTCCATATTGTTCCTAGTCCCTCAAGGGAATTTTGCAAGTACTTTTAATTCTTTGCCCAAATTACTCTGGGCTGTATCAGGGATTCATGTTAACCTATACAAACCAACCAGATCTCACACCCTATTCAAGGTTCCATGTAATTATGGTGTTTGAATAAACCAACCATACAAGTCAAAAATATAGCCTGCTACAGAAAATATAGATTTTGCTTTAAATAAACATCTCTTCCTTTGGTATTGCACAGAAGTTGAAGTTTTAAAACACAGTCAGTATTATCCTTTATCCTTTGGATGATTTACCTTAGCCCTAATGAAGTTCATTTCATTCATATCTCTAGTTGAAGACTGATCTCTTTTCAGCTTCTTTTAGAGTTGCTGTCTGGGGTAATACTGACATTCATAGCTGTGGATCTCTGACTCTGAGTCTCAGGTGTCACCAGAAACCCAAAGTTTCAGGGACCAACTAGGTTATACACAAACAGCTCAGCATCTCAGAATTTAGAAATAACCGTTACAACTCAGGAATGTATGAGACTACTGTAAGAGCTTACAATCTAGGAACCTTCACAATAAGCCTCCCCCTGATGAACTATGCACACAGATTCAATTCTCAGAGTTGGACATTATAGTTAATCCATATTAGTGAAGTGTTATAATGTTTGTCTTTTATTTCTGGCTTATTTCACTCAATATACTGTCCTCAAGGTCCATTCACCTAGTTGCATACGTCACAACTTATTACTTCTTGCCATCCTTCAATATTCCACTGTATGTATAGACAACAGTTAACCATTTCATTTATCAGATGATGTAAAATTAGGCCATCTCCAACCTTTGAAAATAGTGAATATTGCCACCATAAACACCAGTGAGCAAATGCTCATTTGTGTCCCTGCTTTCATTTCTTCCATGTGTATACCCAACAACAGGGTTGCAAGTCCATATGGCAACCCCATATTTAGCTTCCTGTGGCACCACCACACTTCTCTCCAGATGGGCTGCACTATTCTACTTCCCCACCAAGAGTGAATAGGTACATCACTCTGTTCACATTTTCTCCAGCTCTTGTATCCCTCTGTTTATTATTTAAACAGATTAATTCATGCACTATACTATCCATCCTAAGTAAACAATCAATGGTCCCTTGTATTATCACGTATTTATGTGTTCACCACCACAATCTATATGAAGATATTTCCATTTCTTCTGTGAAGAAAGTGAAAGAGGAGAAAAAAATGAAGAATAAGAAAAATAAAAGAAGAAAAAATAAAAATAAAATACAATGAAAAGGTCAGACAACAACACCAAGAATTCCATAACACACTCCCTTATATCTCCCTTTTATAGACATAACTAGTTTATTGCCTTTGTTACGACTAATGGAAGCATCTTATAATGTTACCATTAACTATTAATGCTAGTTTGCATTGATTGTATTTTTCCCCTATATCATCCAATTTTCAACACCTTGCAATGTTGACATTCATTTGTTCTCCCTCATGTAAAAACATTCTTATATTTGTACACTTAATCACCATCATTGAACACTCCAGGTTTCAACACGTTATGCAATCCCAGTCTTTATCTTCTGTCTTTCCTTCTGGTGTCATATATGCCCCTAGACTTCCTCCTTCAGCCATAGTCACAGTCATCTTTGTTCAGAGTACTTATAACATTGTGTCACCACCACACAGTAATTTGCTATGCATTTCTGGATCTATACAATCAATCCTGTTGAACATTCTGTACTCATTAAGCATCAAATTCCGGATCTCTACTCTCTTTCTATCTCTTATATCCTGTGTTCTCAACTTTAACTCTGAGTTTGCTCATTAACGTTAGTTCCTATTAGTGAAACCATACAGAATTTGTCTTTTTTTCCTGGCCAATGTCACTCAATGTAATGGCTACTGTCCACCATTTTGTCTTTTGGATTTTATATGTCATATTTTGTTTTTATTCTTTTTTTCTCTCTCTCTTTTTACACTTACTGATACTCATCATTTCTACATTCTTCTCCAAATTTCTTTCTCCCTTCTTTTCCTTCTGCCTGTAGTGCTCCCTTTAGTATTTCTTGTAGATCAGGTCTTTTGTTCACTAATTCTCTCAGTGTCTGTTTGTCTGAAAATGTTTTAAACTCCCCCTCATTTTTGAAGGACAGTTTTGCTGGATATAGAAGCCTTGGTTGGCAGTTTTTTTTTTTTCTTTCAGTATCTTAAATATATCATACCACTGCCTTCTCACCCCCATTGTTTCTACTGAGAAATTTGCACATAGTTTTATCGAGCTTCCCTTGTACGTGATGGATTGGTTTTCTCTTACTGCTTTCAGAATTCTCTCTTTTTTTGACTTTTGATAATCAAATTATTAAGTGTCTTGGAGTAGGTCTATTCAGATATATTCTGTTTGGGGCATGCTGCACTTCTTGGATCTGTAATTTTATGTCTTTCATAAGTGATAGGCAATATTCAGTGACTATTTCCTCCATTATTAATTCTGCCCCTTTTCCCTTCTCTTCTCCTTCTGGGACAACCATGACATGTATATTCATGAGCTTCATATTGTCATTCAATTGCCTGAGACCTTTCTCATATTTTCCATTCTTTTCCCTATGTGTTCCTTTGTGTGTAGTATTTCAGATTTCCTGTCCTCTAGTTCATGAATCCTTTATTCTGCCTCTTCAAATCTTCTATTTTTGTCTCCATTGTGTTTTTCATTTCTTCTATTTTGTCTTTCATTCCCATAAGTTATGCCAATTGTTTTTTCCAAAACTTTCAAATTCTTCCTTATGTTTGCCCAATGTCTTCTTTATATACTTTATGTTTTTTTGCCATATCTTCCCTCAACTTCTTGATTTTGTTCTTGAATGGATTTAGCATATTTGTTTGAGCATCTTTAGTTAGTTTTTTCAACTCTTATATCTCATTTGAAGTGTAATTTTTTTCCTTTGATTTTACCATATCTTCATTTTTCCTAGTGTGACTCATAATTTTGTTGTCTAGGCATTTGGTTCCCTCGATTACCCCAAAGAGATTTTCCCAGACAAGACAGGCCCAGGTCTCAGGAGAGGGTGTAATCAGTATCAAGCTTCCCTGAGGATGAGACTAAGCAGATTGTCAGATTTTCCTTTGAGGCCTCTAGATTCTGTGTTTTTCTTATCCTGCCCAGCAGGTGGTGCTGGTCATCCCACAGCGCCCCACTGGCATAAAGAGGTGTGGTGCCTTTAATTCTCAACAGACCCTTTCTCTGCCAAGGGCTGAGAATGTCAGAAGCCAAGCTTAATCTCTTTCTAGTTTTCTTACCCCAGGACTTGGAGTCTGAATTCTCTGATAGAGGGTGGCCACTTGAGCTGGGCTCCACACCCCCTTTTCTTAGGGAAGATATCCCCTTTAGGGAATCATCTCCTTTACTTGACTTCTTCCTTTGTCTCTCTATCTTAACTCCACCTTTGCCTGGGTCAGTGCCGACAATTGAAAATGCCTGAGGCTTTCTCTGATGAGCCACTTAGAAAGAGAGAAAAAACAAAAGAAAAAAAAGAAAGAAATCCCCTCTCCAGTGCCAGTCCTGAGACTCCCAGTTTTGCTAGTCAAGAGCCAGAATTGGTACTGTATTCTATGTTCCCTTTTTCTCGGCACACAGCCCTTTTCCAGTATTCTCTCTAAAAGCCTCTATTTTTATTTTTTTTACTACTTTTTTTTTCATCAGCCCTGCCTCTCTAATGGGAGAGACCTCAGGTTTCCTTTCCTGCTTGCTCTGGGTTTATCTGGGCTGATAGCTTGTATTCAGTTGTCCAAATTTGTTAATTAAAACCACAATTTTTTACTTGAGCTACCTTCCCTTGCTCCCAGCAGACTGCTTCTTTTTCCCATAAGGGAGTGTTCCTACTCAGCCTACTGTGCCAGTGCTGGATGGACACCAGCCTTTGCAGTTTGGAGAGCTATACTTACAGTTTGGTGCTGTGAACTTGGCCCTTTATCCCAATCAAGATTGGGGTATCACATGTGTCTGGTCACTGATGTCAGCCGAAGTGTTGTTCCAGACTATTTACTAGTTGTTCCTGACTGCTCACTAGTTGCTCTAGAGGACTAAGTAAATTCCACACCTTCCTGTCACCATCTTGCCCTACCTCCCAGAAGTATTTATGGTGGTAGGTATAGAATTCTTCTCTTGATGATTTTACTTTGTTTTCTTATGTTTATCAATCCATTTTTCTCCAGATTGCAGTTCATTCATGACCATTTTATGGATTTTTTTGACTGAACACCTTCCCTCAAAATGGAATATTTAGGTGTTCCACAGACCCATTCCATAACCTTATTTCTTTCTTTAGCTGCCATTTTTCAATGTTTATACTATAAGGCTGTATTATTATAATATGGTTGCTACTGTGGAATTTCTTTTGCTCAATTATTTGTATTTTGTGGAGACAGATTCTGTGATCTAGCTTTCTTTTGCCTTTACTACTATGATATTTACTGTCTTCTCAAACAGAAGTTTCTTCCTCAGTTTTGGTAAAGTAGAATAAAATCTCTTCCCTCTAATTTCCTTCATATGTTCATATTTTTATGTGGATATCACTTATATTGAAAACCAAATAATGGTCCTCTTTGCATCAATTAGTATTTTCAGTTTGTCTATAAGTCTTGGAGTTGTAATGATCTCATTTAGAAAATAAATGAATTCCTGAAAAGTCCAGTGTCTAATCAGAGGAAGTAGTTTTCAAATAACCCTTAAACAGAACCAAACTACAATTTTTATTGAGATTGTTCACATAACATACAATTATACAAAGATCCAAAGTATACAATTGATTGCCCACAGTACCATCATACAGCTATGCATCTATTACCAAAATTATTTTTTTCAATTTTTAGAAAATTTTCATTACTCCAGAAAAGAAATAAAGACAGAAAAGGAAACCCAAATCTTCCCATACCCCTAACCCCCCCCCCATTTTTAACTCATAGTATTTGTATAATATATTTGTTACTGTTGAAGATAGAATGTTAAAATACTACCAACTGTAGTATATAGTTTGCAATAGGTATATTTTTCCCTATATGCCCCTCTATTATTAACTTCTAGTTATAGTGTCATACATTTGTTCTCG
This sequence comes from Choloepus didactylus, assembly GCF_015220235.1. Lineage (NCBI taxonomy): Eukaryota > Metazoa > Chordata > Mammalia > Pilosa > Megalonychidae > Choloepus > Choloepus didactylus. The sequence goes on along the minus strand of NC_051334.1, from coordinate 157,494,428 downwards.
TTCATGAATGAGACTGCTAATATTTGTACAGTTATCATGGACATTGTCCACCACAAGGTTCACTGTTTTATACATTCCCATCTTTTAAACTCCAACTTTCCTTCTGGTGGCATATGTGACTCTGAGCTTCCCTTTTCCACCACATTCACACACCATTCAGCACTGTTAGTTATTCTTGCAACATGCTACCAAAACCTCTGATCATTTCCAAACATTTAAGTTCAACCTAGTTGAACATTCTGCTCATATTAAGCATCTGCTCCCCATTCTTTAGCCTCATTCTATATCCTGGTAACTTATAGTTCATGTCTATGAGTTTACATATTATAATTAGCTCATATCAGTGAGACCCTGCAATATTTATCCTTATGTATTTTACTTATTTCATTCATTATAGTGCCCTCAAGATTTCTTCATCAGCCAATTTTTAAGATGGTTTTGTTCACACAGCATATATTCCATTCTAAGTAAACATTCAATAGTTCCCTGTATAGTCACACATTTATGTATTCACCACCCTCACCACTATCTATATAAGGACCTCTCCATTTCTTCCCCAAAGCAGGAGGAAGAGTCAAAGAAGGTAGAGAGACAGAAGAAAAAGAAAAAATAAAAGGAAAAAAAAACAAAAAAAGACCACCACCACCACCAACAACAACAACAAAAAACAAATATGACTCCTAGGGAGTACCAAAAGGAAAGACATCATTAAACTAAAGTAGAATAAAGAGGCAGACAATATTGCCAATGCCAAGAATCCCTTATGCCTCCCTTATGCCCCCTTTTTATATGCATTTAGCTTTGGTATATTGCCTCTGTTACATTAAAGGAAGCATAATACAATGCTTTTGTTAATTATAGTCTCTAGTTTGCATTGATCATATTTTTCCCTAATACCTCCTTATTTTTAACATCTTGAAATGTTGACTTTCATTTACTCTCCCTCAGGAAAAAATATATTTGTACATTTTATCACAATTGTTGCACACTCTAGGGTTCACTGAGTTATACAGACCTAGTCTTTATCTTTCCTTCTGTTGTACCACATTCTCCTAACCTTCCTCTTTCAATCATATTCTTAGTCATCTTTGTTCAGTGTACTTACATTGCTGTGCCACCATCACCCAAGATTGTTCTCCAAACCTCTCACTCCTGTTTTACCTATCTGTCTGTAGTGCTCCCTTTAGTATTTCCTGTAGAGAAGGTTTCTTGTTCACAAACTCTGTCATTGTCTGTTTGTCAGAGAATATTTTAAACTCTCCCTCATACTTGAAGGACAGTTTTGCCAGATATAGGATTCTTGGTTTGTGGTTTTTCTCTTGTATGTTAAATACATCACACCACTTCCTTCTTGCCTCTTTGATTTCTGCTGAGAAATCCACACACAGTCTTATCAAGCTTCCTTTGTATGTGATGGATCACTTTTCTCTTGCTGCTTTCTGTATTCTCTCTCTGTCTTTGACATTTGATAATCTGATTTTTAAGTGTCTTGGCACAGGCCTATTCAGATCTATTCTGTTTGGGGTATGCTGCAACTTCTTGGATCTGTAATTTTATGTCTTTCGTAAGAAATGGGAAATTTTCATTGACTATTTCCCCTATTATTGCTTATGCCCCTTTTCCATTCTCTTCTCCTTCTGGGACACCCATGACACATACATATACATTCATTTGTTTCATGTTGTCATTCAATTCCCTGAGACTTTGCTCTTATTTTTCCATTCTTTTCCCTATCTCTTCTTTTGTGTGTGATTTTTCAGGTGTCTTGTTCTCCAGTTCCTGAGTGTTTTCTTCTGCCTCTTGAGATCTGCTGTTGTATGTCCCCATTGTGCCTTTCATCTCTTGTGTTGTGCCTTTCATTTCAATAGATTCTGCCAGTTGTTTTTATGAACTTTCAATTTCTACCTTATGTACACCCAGTGTTTTCTTTATAGCCTTCATCTGTTTTGCCATATCTTTCCTAAACTTTTTTAATTGATTTAGCATTAGTTGTTTCAATTCTCTTGTGTCTCAGTTGAATTGTAAGTTTGTTCCTTTGACTGGGCCATAACTTCATTTTTCTTAGTGTAGGTTGTAATTTCCTGTTGTCTAGCCATCTGGTCTCCTTGGTTACCCCAATCAGGTTTTCCCTTACCAGAACAGACTTAGATCCCAGAAGGAGGAGCTAGTCAGTATCTGATTTCCCTGAGGGTGTGCCTTAGAAGACTGACACACCCTGTGAGGCCTCAAGCCACTGTGCTTTTCCTAACCTTCTCAGCAGGTGGTGCCTGCCAGCCTGTAGCTCCTGACTGGTGTAAGGAGGTGTGGCCCATGGCTGTTTTACCCCAGGTTCTGGGGTCTGGTTCTGAATGGAAGGTGGGTAGTAGACCTGGGGACCACCTGTTTCCTCTTAGGGAAGATACACCCCCTAGGGAGATTTTATTTGCATTTAAATAGGTTCTTTGCTTCTCTGACTTTGCTGTCTCCACCCTTATCTGGGTCAGAGTTTTGGGAGCTGAAAACGGCTCAGGCTTTCTCCACTGAGCCACTCAGGCTGAGAGAGAGACAAAGGGACAGAAAGCCCCCTTTCAGGGTCAGTCCATGAACCCCAGTTTCACCCATCAACCAGAAATAACATCCCATCCCCTGGGCTGCCCCTCCTGAGACAGAGAAGTCCCCTAGCTCTTTAAGGTGAGTCATCACTAAAGCCTCTATCTGCTTTTTGGGGATTTGCAGCTTGAAGTGAGCTGTCCATGTTTGCCAATTAAAGCCCCAGTTGGAGCTGCACTGAGGTACAGTCACTTGTTTAGACAGTGCTTCTCTCTAGCATGGTGAGGCTTTGCTGTTAGGGCTGCCATTGGGGAAGGAAGTTCCCATCTCAGATCTGCAGTTTCTACTCAAAGATTCCATGCTGCAGTCTCAGGCATTCCTCTCAGATCAGGTTGATGCACAAAGTGTGGACAATCACAGTCATCCAGCAGCAGTTATTCCAGATCATTTACTAGTTGTTCCTTGTTGTTTGCTAGTTGCTCCAGGGGGACTAACTAACTTCCACTCCTCTCTATGCTTCCATCTTTCTCCACTCCCCCCAAACTACATTTTAATCACAGATTTTCAGTGGTTTTATCCCAGGAAAAAAAGGAGAAGAGTGATCAGCTCTTTTACTTCCCCTGTAAACATTTGTTGGCATTTAAAACAGAATATCAGCCGTAGCTCTGATTTGGCTCAAATATCACTGAAGTTAAATGAGTATTTCATTCATAATATGCTTACTTTTATCTCTCTATATAAAATACCTGCTGCCTAATATGATATATGAATTGTTTGGTTAATAGAAAAAGATGATGAAGTAGGAGATGGCCATGACAGGTTTTTAATGTGGAAAAGGAGAACAGTCTTCATAAAAGTTTGTGAAATTTGACTCTGTGAATAGGAGTTGAAATTCTCCATTGCCTCTTCCCCATGATGCTTGCAGGCATCATGTGGCCAGTGAAGTTCTATGATGGTATAACCTGGTTGGTGTCTGTTCTCACTATGACACTCCTCAGAAGTCATATATAATCTGAGAGGGAGACTCATAGCTATAAAAATTTGGAGAGACTCTTTTCCAGAGTCAGACCACTAAGGTTTGGGGGACACTGAGATCTTGGAAAGGAGAGGAAAAACACTAGATCTTGTTTAGATCATTTGACTCCTGTACTTGTGAAACAATTTTGCAAGCAAATTCTCTTGTCCCTATTTACTGCTACACAGCCAACTTTCAACTCCAAAGGCAGGAAAAACAAGAGAACTATGGACTAGGATAAACTGGATCACCAAAAATGGGAACAAAATAAATAGGAAATAAAGATTTCCTATTTATTTTGTAGTAGTTTTTCAGAAAAAGCATAAATAATTCTTGATGGGTCGTGGCTTTCTCATTCAGGTCAGCTTCTACTTAGATCATTAGTTTCTGAACAATTTGGGGACATGCGTTGCTGGTTTCTGTTTGTTTCTAGTGAACAGATGTGAATGATTCCTTTCTGCCAGCTTGCCTATTCTCTGAAAACTAGATTTCTCATTCTGTAGTTGGGGTCATAGAATCACCAAGTCATCAGCTGCTGACTGCCTATATGCTTTGACAAGGATGGAAATTGAGTGTCATAGTGAGGTTATTTAGGGTCACTCAGCAGATATATTGAAGATAAATCATAAGAAGTGCTTTGCCAGATTTGAATTTAGAGAAGGATATGGCCAATTAGAGAAACAGCAAAGTTTGGTTATCAAGTGCCACTTTATAAAATAGATTGAATCATATCACCTCTTCTATATATCCATGATTGTATATTTTTCTTGCCTTTTCCATCAGTCATGGCATAAAATATGACATGACTAAGTAAAATTAGTATTTATAACTTTCCAAACTGTATTACTGTACTCCTAATTACAGTGTGTATGTGCATGTATATATGTGTGTATGTATTGTGTACTTTATATTGAGCCATATGAAACTGACTTGTATATATGATCATGTTAGAAATTTTATGTGGTTTCAGCTAACATACTGTAGATGATTAAAACATTCTCAGGTTTGAATATTATTCCTGAGTCATCCTAAAAGTCATTACTTGTAGTGATTTTTTATGTTGTGGATGGAAAAATTTAAATTATACATACTATAAAACAAGCATATGTGAATTATTCTTTAGTGAATAGAATAGTAACATTTACAGTATTAATTAGCTTTCACACAAAATAAATAGCACTGTATTAAAGTGAAAAAACATATAGCTAGTGCTGGAGATACATTGGTGAAAAGGGGAAGAAGGTGAGGAAAGTGATAGTCCTCAGTGGGATAATAGAAGTTTTGGTAAATTAAAGAATAAAGCATCAAATTCTATGCTATCTCAATGTATAATGTGAATAAATTACTCAATATGCTCAATGTGGAACTAAGAAAATTTCATGCCTGAAATTGTTTCAGGAGGTGCTCTGACCAGTACAAAAATGTTCATCAAGGGAGAGATAAGAATTATTGAATGCTAAAAAGGATGGCATAGTAGATACCTGGCTTTGCAATTCAGAATCTATTCTCTTTGCTTTCATGTAATGGCACTCAGAATTTCCTTTAGAAATTACCTTCTCTCCAGTCCTCCCATGTTCTTAGCCATACAATTTATGTGGGATTGAGTCTACATAAAGTTTTATGTGGGTCCAGATTGGTTTAAGCCAATCTGTCTATGGCATTCACCTAGTAATTGGGTCATGGGTTGGAACAAGATGTAATACAGCCGAATAATAATGAACCTGAAGACTTTTGCTGGAAATGCTCAAAGACTTTCTCTTCATTGGGATTAGTCCCATAAGAATACATAGATTGGGATTATTGCAGCCATTTTTGACACCATAAGTAGAGATAGCCCAAGGACAAAATCTGAGGGAAAGGGACAGAGCGAGAGACTTGTATGACAGCAGAGCTATAGCCCTAATAATGTCTTGTGTTTCTGGATCAAACTGTGTCTTAAGTCAGCCATACTTTGGATATTTCTGTTCTATGAGCCAATCACTTCAGTATTGTGTCAAAACACTTTAATTCAGGTGTATTTCTCACTAGAAATCAAAAGCATCACAACCAATAGTGGTGTTTAATTTGAAGTTTAAGGATATACAAAGGAAACATTGTTCTCAGTAGAAGTATGGTTTGAGAGAAATCCAGGGAACTGCTCAAACATGTCTATGGTGCTACAGTTAGATAAAACATTAATGTGACTATTTGAACAGATCTTCACTGTTAGTAAAATTTGGATGATGAATTAAAATGTGTGTTCTACTAAACACTTTTCCTGAGTATAAAAGTATGTACTCATGTGAAAAAACAAAAAATAGCAAATGTAAGGCAGAAAATAGCAGTAACCTAAAATTCCACCACCCAGAGAAAGACATTGTCATTATTTTAGCACATTTGCTTTTATTCCTCTTTCTATACATTTTTATGTAGTTGAGATCAAACTGTGTATACAGTTCCTATCCTGCTTTTTTCATTCAACACCAAATAATAAACATTTTCCCATGTCATTAACAACTCTTCATAGATAACATGTTTTTCTTCCCAAGGAAATTGTACTTTATTTGGGGATGTGATAAAACTGCACATGAAAGAGTGAATGGTGTAGGAAAAAAGTGTGTAATGTAATCAATTTGAGACTATGAATATACTATAAATAAATTAATTGTGTTGCTTATATTGTCAAGATAGAGTAGAGTTTAGAAAATTAGGAAGGAAATTCATCAGAGCAGAGGTGGAATTTATACAAAGTATAGCATGATTAGGAAGAAGAAAAGGCTCAAGCAATATAGACCAAGAGAATTACATTGACATATATTCTGAGCCATATGTGAGCATGATCTATGTAGAAAGAACAAAGACCAGTGTACCGGTTTGTATATATTATGTCCCCCAGAAAAAGCCATGTTCTTTGATGCAATCTTGTAGGGGCAGACATATTGGTGGGGATTAAGTTGGAACATTTGGATTAGGTTGTTTGCATGGAAATGCACCCCACCCAACTGTGGGTGATAACTCTGATTGGATAATTTCCATGAAGGTATGGCCCCACCCATTCAGCATGGGCATTGTTGGTTTGCTAGAGCACTATATAAGCTCAGACAGAAGGAGCAAACTTGCTACAGCCAAGAGGGACACTTTGAAGAATGCGCTGGAACTGAGAGAGGAGATTTAGCTTACAGAGACTTTTTGGAGACAGCCTTTGAAAGCAGACTTTTGCTCTGGAGAAACTAAGAGAGGACAAATGCCCCAAGAGCAACTAAGAGTGACATTTTTGAGTAGCTGAAGCCTGGAGAGGGCCGTCCTGGGAGAAAGCCATTTTGAAACCACAACTCCGAGCAGACCCCGGCCACGTGCCTTCCCAGGTAACAGAGGTTTTCTGGAGGCCACTGGCCATCCTCCAGTGAAGGTACCCAATTGTTGATGTGTTACCTTGGACACTTTATGGCCTTTTAAGACTGTAACTTTGTAATCAAGTAAACCCCCTTTATAAGAGCCGATCCATTTCTGATGTTTTGCATTCCAGCAGCATTAGCAAACTAGAACAACCAGGATAAAGATTTAGTCAGAAATAAGACTAGATATATAAGGTGGTTTGATTTTGGAGGACCTTGTACACCAGGCAAAATGTTTCTATTTTTGTAGAACAATGAGGTGCATGTCAATATCTGGATAAATATAGGGGCAATCAGTTTAAAGAGCTTAAAGAGTACTTTACCTTGTTTTATGTGATCTGCTGTTTCAACTAAGAATTGTGGAGACAGACAAAGCCACATGATGTGAATAAGACCATTCCAAGGTGGCCTAAAGATACATCACTGATGGGTGGATCATGGCACATGCATGCAATAGAATATTGAGTGGCTGCAGAAAGGAATGAAGTCGTATGGCTTGCAACTAGGTGAATGAACCTTGACCTCATTATGTTGAGTGAAATAAGCCAGAAACAAAAGGATAAATAAAATATGGTCTCACTAGTATAAACTAGCTATAATGAGCAAACTATGAGAATTGAAATCAAGGGCATAGGTTATCAGGAGATAGAAAGTGAGCAGAGATTGGGAAGTCAATGATTAATGAGCACAGAATGTTCAAATAAGGCTCATTGTAAAGGTTCCTAGATTGCAAGCACTTACAGCAGTCACATCTATTTCCGAGTTTTAACTGCTATTTTAAAATTCTGAGATGCTGTGCTCTATGTGTAAAACATATAGTTCCTTGGAACATTGGGTATCTGTGTGTTCTGGCTTGCTAATGCTGCTCTTTTGCAAAACAGCAGAAATGGATTGGCTTTTATAATGGGATTTATTTGGTTACAAAGTTACAGTCTTAAGGCCATAAAGTATACAAGGTAAGGCATCAACAATAGGGTGCCTTCACTGAGTGATGGCTGATGGCATTTGGAAAACCTCTGTTAGCTGGAAGGCACATGGCTGGCATCTGCTTGCTCCCAGGTTGTGTTTCAAAATGGCTTGCTCCCAGGATGTTTCTCTCTAGGCATCTGGGGGTATTCTCTTAGATTCTCACAGGCAAACTCAGGAGTAGCAGAAGTATACTTTCAATGGCTATCTTCAAAATATCTCTCTTGGCTTCTCTCCAAAATGTCACTTTCAGCTACTCTGAGCTCCTTCTGTCTGAACTCTTTTTACAGGACTCCAGTGATTTAATAAAGACCCACCCTGAATGGGTGGGGTAACACCTCCATGGAAATTATCTAATCAAAAGTCTCACCCGGTTGATTGAGTCATATCTCCATGGAAACACTCAAAGGATTCCAACCTAATCAACAGTAATATGCCTGCTCCCACAAGATTACATCAAAGAACATGGTGTTTTGGGGGACATAATACATCCAAACCATCAAACTGTGTAATTCCTGGGATTCAGAGTTAGGATTCTGCAGCTCTGAAATTCAGCATTACTCCATACATCAACTGTTAAAGAAGTTGAATAAGAGATCAGACTGCAATTAGAGATATGAATAAAATGCACCTGGTTAGAACTAAGGTAAATCAGAATACAGGGTAAAGAATGATATTGTCTGTATTTTAAAATTTTGACTGTAGGAGACCAAAGGAAGAGATGTTTATTTGGTACAAAATTTAAATTTTCTGTAGCACACTATCTAATTTAACCTGTCTAGTCAGTTATTTAAAACAACCTAAATACATGGAACCTAGAATAGGGAATAAAATCCTATTATTCTGGACAGGTTAATGTAATACCTGGATGTATTCCAGAGTATTTTGGGCAGAAAATAAAGAAATATTTGAAAAGTCTCCTTGAGGAACTGGGGAAAATGTGGAACTAATTAACTTCCCCACCTGGGGAATTCCTGATATTCTCTCAGGCAATAAGGACTCACAATTTAATAATCTAAGCCCTTGATCTTGAGGCTTGCCCTTATAAAATTTATTTCTGCGATGGCAAAGTTAAGCCTGCATGCAATTATACCTAAGAGTCATCCCCAGAAAGCCTCTTTTTTTTTTTTTTTGCTCAGATTTGGCCTCTCTCTTTAAGCCAATTCTGCAAATAAACTCAATAACCACCCCCCTATGTGGGACACGAATCCCAGGGGTGTCTGTCACCCTGGTAACATGGAACATGACTCCCAGGGTGAGCCTAGTCTGAGCATTGTGAGATTGGCAATGCCTCCTGGATCAAAAGGGGGAACAGAAATTGAACAAAATACAGTTTCAGTGACTAAGAGATTTCAAATAGAGTCGAGAGGTCATTCTGGAGGTTACTCTTATGTAAGATTTAGCCAGATATTGCCAAGCCCCAACCAACAGTATCCCTGAAAACCCTAGGGAGTGCACTGAACTCTATCTAAGTCTGTATAAAAGTTTTCCTTAGTAAGTTTACGTTTTCAGAAACTTAAGTCCTCCAAATTTATCCTATGCCAGAGAAGCCCAGAAACCCAGAGGTACCAGTCTCTCCAAGAACATCAGCCAGTTTCATTCCTCTTTCCAGCATGAAGAAGTTAAATGGTTAAATAGTTAAATGGTTGAATGGTAAAGATTGAGATAAAGATCAAATGAGAGGGAAGAGGAGAGGCGGGGCAAGATGGCAGAATGGTGAGCTGTATGTTTTAGTTACTCCTCCAGGAAAGTAGGTAGAAAGCCAGGAACTGCGTGGACTGGACACCACAGAGCAATCTGTCTTTGGGCATACTTCATACAACACTCATGAAAACGTGGAACTGCTGAGATCAGCGAAATCTGTAAGTTTTTGCAGCCAGGAGACCCGCGCCCCTCCCTGCCAGGCTCAGTCCCGTGGGAGGAGGGGGCTGTCAGCTCCGGGAAGGAGAAGGGAGAACTGCAGTGGCTGCTCTTATCGGAAACTCATTCTACTGATCCAGACTCCAACCATAGATAGACTGAGACCAGACACCAGAGAATCTGAGAGCAGCCAGCCCAGCAGAGAGGAGACAGGCATAGAAAAAAAAAAACAACACGAAAAACTCCAAAATAAAAGCAGAGGATTTTTGGAGTTCTGGTGAACACAGAAAGGGGAAGGGCGGAGATCAGGCCCTAAGGCGCATATGCAAATCCCGAAGAAAAGCCGATGGATCTCTCTGCCCTGTGGACCTTTCCCTAATGGCCCTGGTTGCTTTGTCTCTTAGCATTTCAATAACCCATTAGATCTCTGAGGAGGGCCCTTTTTTTTTTTTTTTTTTTTTTTAATCCTTTTTTCTTTTTCTAAAACAATTACTCTAAGAAGCCCAATACAGAAAGCTTCAAAGGCTTTCAATTTGGGCACGTCAAGTCAAGAGCAGAACTAAGAGAGCTCTGAGACAAAAGGCAATAATTCAGTGGCTGAGAAAATTCACTAAACACCACAACTTCCCAAGAAAAGGGGGGTGTCCGCTCACAGCCACCATCCTGGTGGACAGGAAACACTCCTGCCCATCGCCAGCCGCATAGCCCAGAGCTGCCCCAGACAACCCAGTGTGACGGAAGTGCTTCAAATAACAGGCACACACCACAAAACTGGGCGTGGACATTAGCCTTCCCTGCAACCTCAGCTGATTGTCCCAGAGTTGGGAAGGTGGAGCAGTGTGAATTAACAAAGCCCCATTCAGCCATCATTTGAGCAGACTGGGAGCCTCCCTACACAGCCCAGCAGCCCAGAACTGCCCTGGGGGGACGGCACTCACCTGTGACATAGCACAGTCATCCCTCAACAGAGGACCCGGGGTGCACAGCCTGGAAGAGGGGCCCACATGCAAGTCTCAGGAGCCATACGCCAATACCAAGGACTTGTGGGTCAGTGGCAGAGACAAACTGTGGCAGGACTGAACTGAAGGATTAGACTATTGCAGCAGCTTTAAAACTCTAGGATCACCAGGGAGATTTGATTGTTAGGGCCACCCCCCCTCCCCGACTGCCCAGAAACACGCCCCACATACAGGGCAGGCAACACCAACTACACATGCAAGCTTGGTATACCAATTGGTCCCCACAAGACTCACTCCCCCACTCACCAAAAAGGCTAAGCAGGGGAGAACCGGCTTGTGGAGAACAGGTGGCTCGTGGACGCCACCCGCTGGTTAGTTAGAGAAAGTGTACTCCACGAAGCTGTAGATCTGATAAGTTAGAGATAAGGACTTCATTAGGTCTACAAACCCTAAAAGAACCCTATCAAGTTCAGCAAATGCCACGAGGCCAAAACAACAGAAAATTACAAAGAATATGAAAAAACCAGACGATATGGATAACCCAAGCCCAAGCACCCAAATCAAAAGACCAGAAGAGACACAGCACCTAGAGCAGCTACTCAAAGAACTAAAGATGAACAATGAGACCATAGTACGGGATATAAAGGAAATCAAGAAGACTCTAGAAGAGCATAAAGAAGACATTGCAAGACTAAATAAAAAAATGGATGATCTTATGGAAATTAAAGAAACTGTTGACCAAATTAAAAAGATTCTGGACACTCATAGTACAAGACTAGAGGAAGTTGAACAACGAATCAGTGACCTGGAAGATGACAGAATGGAAAATGAAAGCATAAAAGAAAGAATGGGGAAAAAAATTGAAAAAATAGAAATGGACCTCAGGGATATGATAGATAATATGAAACGTCCAAATATAAGACTCATTGGTGTCCCAGAAGGGGAAGAAAAGGGTAAAGGTCTAGGAAGAGTATTCAAAGAAATTGTTGGGGAAAACTTCCCAAAGCTTCTAAACAACATAAATACACAAATCATAAATGCTCAGCGAACCCCAAATAGAATAAATCCAAATAAACCCACTCCGAGACATATACTGATCACACTGTCAAACACAGAAGAGAAGGAGCAAGTTCTGAAAGCAGCAAGAGAAAAGCAATTCACCACATACAAAGGAAACAGCATAAGACTAAGTAGTGACTACTCAGCAGCCACCATGGAGGCAAGAAGGCAGTGGCACGATATATTTAAAATTCTGAGTGAGAAAAATTTCCAGCCAAGAATACTTTATCCAGCAAAGCTCTCCTTCAAATTTGAGGGAGAGCTTAAATTTTTCACAGACAAACAAATGCTGAGAGAATTTGCTAACAAGAGACCTGCCCGACTGGAGATACTAAAGGGAGCCGTACAGACAGAGAAACAAAGACAGGACAGAGAGACTTGGAGAAAGGTTCAGTACTAAAGAGGTTCGGCATGGGTACAATAAAGGATATTAATAGAGAGAGGGGAAAAATATGGCAAACATAAACCAAAGGATAAGATGGCCGATTCAAGAAATGCCTTCACGGTTATAACGTTGAATGTAAATGGATTAAACTCCCCAATTAAAAGATATAGATTCGCAGAATGGATGAAAAAAAATGAACCATCAATATGTTGCATACAAGAGACTCATCGTAGACACAGGGACACAAAGAAACTGAAAGTGAAAGGATGGAAAAAAATATTTCATGCAAGCTACAGCCAAAAGAAAGCAGGTGTAGCAATATTAATCTCAGATAAAATAGACTTTAAATTCAGGGATGTTTTGAGAGACAAAGAAGGCCACTACATACTAATAAATGGGGCAATTCAGCAAGAAGAAATAACAATCGTACATGTCTATGCACCCAACCAAGGTGCCACAAAATACATGAGAGAAACACTGGCAAAACTAAAGGAAGCAATTGATGTTTCCACAATAATTGTGGGAGACTTCAACACATCACTCTCTCCTATAGATAGATCAACCAGACAGAAGACCAATAAGGAAATTGAAAACCTAAACAATCTGATAAATGAATTAGATTTAACAGACATATACAGGACATTACATCCCAAATCACCAGGATACACATACTTTTCTAGTGCTCATGGAACTTTCTCCAGAATAGATCATATGCTGGGACATAAAACAAGCCTCAATAAATTTAAAAAGATTGAAATTATTCAAAGCACATTCTCTGACCACAATGGAATACAATTAGAAGTCAATAACCATCAGAGACTTAGAAAATTCACAAATACCTGGAGGTTAAACAACACACTCCTAAACAATCAGTGGGTTAAAGAAGAAATAGCAAAAGAAATTGCTAAATATATAGAGACGAATGAAAATGAGAACACAACATACCAAAACTTATGGGATGCAGCAAAAGCAGTGCTAAGGGGGAAATTTATAGCACTAAACGCATATATTAAAAAGGAAGAAAGAGCCAAAATCAAAGAACTAATGGATCAACTGAAGAAGCTGGAAATTGAACAGCAAACCAATCCTAAACCAAGTAGAAGACAAGAAATAACAAGGATTAAAGCAGAAATAAATGACATAGAGAACAAAAAAACAATAGAGAGGATAAATATCACCAAAAGTTGGTTCTTTGAGAAGATCAACAAGATTGACAAGCCCCTAGCTAGACTGACAAAATCAAAAAGAGAGAAGACCCATATAAACAAAATAATGAATGAAAAAGGTGACATAACTGCAGATCCTGAAGAAATTAAAAAAAATATAAGAGGATATTATGAACAACTCTATGGCAACAAACTGGACAATGTAGAAGAAATGGACAACTTCCTGGAAACATATGAACAACCTAGACTGACTAGAGAAGAAATAGAAGACCTCAACCAACCCATCACAAGCAAAGAGAACCAATCAGTCATCAAAAAGCTTCCCACAAATAAATGCCCAGGGCCAGATGGCTTCACAGGGGAATTCTACCAAACTTTCCAGAAAGAACTGACACCAATCTTACTCAAACTCTTTCAAAACATTGAAGAAAAGGGAACACTACCTAACTCATTTTATGAAGCTAACATCAATCTAATACCAAAACAAGGCAAAGATGCTACAAAAAAGGAAAACTACCGGCCAATCTCCCTAATGAATATAGATGCAAAAATCCTCAACAAAATACTTGCAAATCGAATCCAAAGACACATTAAAAATATCATACACCATGACCAAGTGAGGTTCATTCCAGGCATGCAAGGATGGTTCAACATAAGAAAAACAATCAATGTATTACAACACATTAAAAACTCGAAAGGGAAAAATCAATTGATCATCTCAATAGATGCTGAAAAAGCATTTGACAAAATCCAACATCCCTTTTTGATAAAAACACTTCAAAAGGTAGGAATTGAAGGAAACTTCCTCAACATGATAAAGAGCATATATGAAAAACCCACAGCCAGCATAGTACTCAATGGTGAGAGACTGAAAGCCTTCCCTCTAAGATCAGGAACAAGACAAGGATGCCCGCTGTCACCACTGTTATTCAACATTGTGCTGGAAGTGCTAGCCAGGGCAATCCGGCAAGACAAAGAAATAAAAGGCATCCAAATTGGAAAAGAAGTAAAACTGTCATTGTTTGCAGATGATATGATCTTATATCTGGAAAACCCCGAGAAATTGACAATACAGCTACTAGAGCTAATAAACAAATTTAGCAAAGTAGCGGGATATAAGATTAATGCACATAAGTCAGTAATGTTTCTATATGCTAGAAATGAACAAACTGAAGAGACACTCAAGAAAAAGATACCATTTTCAATAGCAACGAAAAAAATCAAGTACCTAGGAATAAACTTAACCAAAGATGTAAAAGACCTATACAAAGAAAACTACATAACTCTACTAAAAGAAATAGAAGGGGACCTTAAAAGATGGAAAAATATTCCATGTTCATGGATAGGAAGACTAAATGTCATTAAGATGTCAATTCTACCCAAACTCATCTACAGATTCAATGCAATCCCAATCAAAATTCCAACAACCTACTTTGCAGACTTGGAAAAGCTAGTTATCAAATTTATTTGGAAAGGGAAGATGCCTCGAATTGCTAAAGACACTCTAAAAAAGAAAAACGAAGTGGGAGGACTTACACTCCCTGACTTTGAAGCTTATTATAAAGCCACAGTTGCCAAAACAGCATGGTACTGGCACAAAGATAGACATATAGATCAATGGAATCGATTTGAGAATTCAGAGATAGACCCTCAGATCTATGGCCGACTGATCTTTGATAAGGCCCCCAAAGTCACTGAACTGAGTCATAATGGTCTTTTCAACAAATGGGGCTGGGAGAGTTGGATATCCATATCCAAAAGAATGAAAGAGGACCCCTACCTCACCCCCTACACAAAAATTAACTCAAAATGGACGAAAGATCTCAATATAAAAGAAAGTACCATAAAACTCCTAGAAAATAATGTAGGAAAACATCTTCAAGACCTTGTATTAGGCGGCCACTTCCTAGACTTTACACCTAAAGCACAAGCAAGAAAAGAGAAAATAGATAAATGGGAACTCCTCAAGCTTAGAAGTTTCTGCACCTCAAAGGAATTTCTCAAAAAGGTAAAGAGGCAGCCAACTCAATGGGAAAAAATTTTTGGAAACCATGTATCTGACAAAAGACTGATATCTTGCATATACAAAGAAATCCTACAACTCAATGACAATAGTACAGCCTGCCCAATTATAAAATGGGCAAAAGATATGAAAAGACAGTTCTCTGAAGAGGAAATACAAATGGCCAAGAAACACATGAAAAAATGTTCAGCTTCACTAGCTATTAGAGAGATGCAAATTAAAACCACAATGAGATACCATCTAACACCGGTTAGAATGGCTGCCATTAAACAAACAGGAAACTACAAATGCTGGAGGGGATGTGGAGAAATTGGAACTCTTATTCATTGTTGGTGGGACTGTATAATGGTTCAGGCACTCTGGAAGTCAGTCTGGCAGTTCCTTAGAAAACTAGATATAGAGCTACCATTCGATCCAGCGATTGCACTTCTCGGTATATACCCGGAAGTTCGGAAAGCAGTGACACGAACAGATATCTGCACGCCAGTGTTCATAGCAGCATTATTCACAATTGCCAAGAGATGGAAACAACCCAAATGTCCTTCAACAGATGAGTGGATAAATAAAATGTGGTATATAAACACGATGGAATACTACGCGACTGTAAGAAGGAACGATCTCGTGAAACATATGACAACATGGATGAACCTTGAAGACATAATGCTGAGTGAAATAAGCCAGACACAAAAAGAGAAATATTATATGCTACCACTAATGTGAACTTTGAAAAATGTAAAACGAATGGTTTATAATGTAGAATGTAGGGGAACTAGCAATAGAGAGCAATTAAGGAAGGGGGAACAATATTCCAAGAAGAACAGCTAAGCTATTTAACGTTCTGGGGATGCCCAGAAATAACTATGATCTGTTAATTTCTGATGGATATAGTAGGAACAAGTTCACAGAAAGGTTGCTATATTATGTAACTTTCTTGGGGTAAAGTAGGAACATGGTGGAAGTTAAGCAGTTATCTTAGGTTAGTCGTCTTTTTCTTACTCCCTTGTTATGGTCTCTTTGAAATGTTCTTTTATTGTATGTTTGTTTTCTTTTTAACTTTTTTTTTCATGAAGTTGATTTAAAAAAGAAGGGAAAGTTAAAAAAAAAAAAAAGAAAGAAAGAAAAACAAGGAAAAAAAAATAATGTAGTGCCCCCTTGAGGAGCCTGTGGAGAATGCAGGGGTATTCGCCTACCCCACCTCCATGATTGCTAACATGACCACAGACATAGGGGACTGGTGGTTTGATGGGTTGAGCCCTCTACCATAAGTTTTACCCTTGGGAAGACGGTTGCTGCAAAGGAGAGGCTAGGCCTCCCTAGATTTGTGCCTAAGAGTCTCCTCCTGAATGCCTCTTTGTTGCTCAGATGTGGCCCTCTCTCTCTGGCTAAGCCAACTTGAAAGGTGAAATCACTGCCCTCCCCCCTACGTGGGATCAGACACCCAGGGCAGTGAATCTCCCTGGCAACGTGGAATATGACTCCTGGGGAGGAATGTAGACCCGGCATCGTGGGACGGAGAACATCTTCTTGACCAAAAGGGGGATGTGAAAGGAAATGAAATAAGCTTCAGTGGCAGAGAGATTCCAAAACGAGCCGAGAGGTCACTCTGGTGGGCACTCTTACGCACACTTTAGACAACCCTTTTTAGGTTCTAAAGAATTGGGGTAGCTGGTGGTGGATACCTGAAACTATCAAACTAAAACCCAGAACCCATGAATCTCGAAGACAGTTGTATAAAAATGTAGCTTATGAGGGGTGACAAGGGGATTGGGAAAGCCATAAGGACCACACTCCACTTTGTCTAGTTTATGGATGGATGAGTAGAAAAATAGGGGAAGGAAACAAACAGACAAAGGTACCCAGTGTTCTTTTTTACTTCAATTGCTCTTTTTCACTCTAATTATTATTCTTGTTATTTTTGTGTGTGTGCTAATGAAGGTGTCAGGGATTGATTTAGGTGATGAATGTACAACTATGTAATGGTACTGTAAACAATCGAAAGTACGATTTGTTTTGTATGACTGCGTGGTATGTGAATATATCTCAATAAAATGATGATTAAAAAAAAGAAAAAAAAAAGAATGTAGATTACAAGGGGTGACAGTGTGATTTTGGAGACCTTGTGGATCACACCCCCTTTATCTAGTGTATGGTTGAGTGGAGGAATGGGGATAAAAACTAAAGGAGAAATGGGGTGGGATTGGGGGATGATTTGGGTGTTCTTTTTTCACTTTTATTTTTTATTCTTGTTCTGGTTCTTTCTGATGTAAGGAAAATGTTCAGAGATAGATTGTGGCGATGAACGCATAACTATGTTATCATACTGTGGACAGTGGATTCTATATCATGGATGACTGTATGGTGTGTGAATGTATTTCAATAAAACTGAATAAAAAAAAAATGAGAGGGAAGAGGTATAACTGAGAAATTAGGATTTAACAGATGACTGTGACTACTGAATCATTACGTAGCTATTTCTTTTTATTGTCTAGTGTTTTAGAATAACCAGAAGGAAGTACCCGAAGTTATTGAACTGTAACCCAGCAGCCTCGATCTTTGATAATGATTGTATAACTAAATAGCAAAAAAAAAAAAATAGTCAGTTGCCTGTGTTTGCATGGATCTACTTCTGGATATTTTGTTCTGTTTCACTGATCTATATATTGATCTCTGACAATATTACACTGTCTTAGTTAACCTACCTCTATTGAAAGCCTTAAAATTGGGTAGAGTGCAACACTAGTGGTCAGTAAAAGGGAGAAGTATGGGGTATGGGATGCTTGGGGTCTTCTTTTTTCTTTTTATTTCTTTTCCTGGAGTAATGCATATGTTCTAAATATGATCATGGTGATGAATACACAAATATGTGATGATAATGTGAACCATTGATTGTATACTTTGGTTGGATTGTATAGTATGTGAATATATCTCAATAAAATTATGTAAAAAAAAAAAAAAACATTCCAAGAGAATACATTGCAAGCTATAGTACTGCTTTTACTTGAGAATTTGAAGGCAATTACTCTAGCTGAGTAATGGAAATTTCATGAAATTGAATTATATTTTACAACTCACTCTTCTATACACTGACATTATTTATTTTCTCTCAGTAAAACTATCATATAGATACTGTTGTGGTTGCTGTCTTCATTTTATAAAAGAAGAAATTTAGGTCAGAGAGGTTGCAGGGACAGCAGTCCAGCTTAAACTAGCTTAAGCTAGTTTAATATGAAATGAATATGAATGTAGTTTAAGCCGGATTACTGTCCCTTGCAAACAAATAATACAGTGATATAGTTGACTTTCCAACACAGGTCTTTTTCCAACTAGTCACATGTTCTTTCTACCAAGACTTAAAGCATTGTTAATGTTTGTATTAGGCCCCAAGGTCTTCGATTATGACAGCAAAGACATCATTCTTTTCACATCATTACTTGTTTATTTTGGAAACCTAAATTTTCATTCATCATTTGGGCAGTGGTCATATACTTCCAAGTGTTTACTTTAAGGAATTGTAATGACAGTACATTTGAACCTTTGTACTGTCATTTGAGCCTTATGAGCCTTCGAATACCTGAGATTGTTCCTTTATTCATGAAAAAAAATTGGCTTAGTATATAATCTCTATTTCACAATATTTCCTCTCAAAATTCTGATAAGATTCTTTCATTGTCTTTTGAAAAATAGTGTGCTTCTGTGAAGTTTTAAGCTAATGTAAATTTTGTAACTTTATAGATAACATGTTTTATTTTTCTCCATGGATTCTTGTAAGAATTTTTCTTTGTCCTTTTAATGCAACTTTTTTTTTTGATCAGGATCTGTTGAAATGCAGGTCAATTTTCATTGTTTTTTTTCATATTTAACTCAGAAAAGATTTCTTCAATCATGTCTTCAATTATTGCTTCCGATATCTTCCTCAGTAACCTCCATGATTTTTAGGTTGGATTTCTGTTCTGTGTTCTGTATATCTAGCTATCATTTTTCTCTTTCTTGTTTTCAGGTTTGCCTATAAAATTTACTTGTGGAGATTGACCAAGTGTTTTCTGGACGTTTAAGTCTCTGTATATAGACAGAAAAATAGTAACGGTGGGATGATGTAAAGCAAAACCCTCTGGTTGCTTTCAAAAGATACACACACACACATACATACATATAGATATACACACACATATATATATGTTGTCATATATAGGTTGCCAGCCTTGACTCGTGGGATAGACTGAAGGAAGGGTGAAGTGTGCTTTAGTGCCCAATTTCGAGTGAAATACCTATTTTCCGCGGGATAGTACCGAGGGGCTAGTGTTTCCATTTATATCCATTGATGCTAGCTCAAATTCTTCTAATCTTTTTGGCAAAAAATGGTGAAATAAGCTTTTTTCCTACAGATATTTTGGTGAGAAATTTGTAAAGTCTATGTTAGGGCCTAGTAGCCAGAATCTATTTTATATCAAAACTAACAGAAGAAATTTTAGAAGCATTTTTCTTCATATAATATGAATTGTACAGGAATCCCAGATGACTATATGAGACAATCTTTCTCACAACCACTGGCTCACATTTGCAGGTTCAGATAAATGTTTAGTTAATACTACAAAATAACAGGATAAGGCAATTTATACTGTGGAGTTTATTTTAGTGGCCAAATTTATTTTCATGGCTTTATAAATTATTGCTACCTTGTTACAGAGTCATAAAATGCCTGAAATTTTACTTTGTAACAGTCTATAGCAGAAATTATATAATGTAATTGTTGTTCACAAATTTGGAATGTGTGAAAGTCTCTGGACATATTCCTTGGTAATATAAAGGCTCTACTATATAACTGTTTATTTTAATCCATGTCTTTTACATATTAATGTGCAAAAATAGCTAACATTTATTGAATGCTTGATATGTACTATGAGCTTTCATGAGTACATTGAATATATTAAGTCATGTGCTCTTAATTAAAACCCCATGAGAAAGGTCTTATTATTGTCCCCATTTTGCAGGTAAGAAAAGCAAGGAACAGGGATGTTAAGTGCCATGCTTAAGGTTACACAACAAGGAAGACTGTATTTTCAATTCAAACACAGATTATCTGGTTCTAGAGACCCTGAGAAAAACCACTATGCAATTCTGTCTCCCATATGTATACAGTATATATGTCTAATATGTGTTGTGTGTGTGTGTGTGTGTGTGTTTTAAGTGAATTTGAAATGAACATCAAATACAGCCTCACTAGTAGCATTACATCACGTTTAATTGACTGGATCAGGGTCTCTCCAGCTGCCAAGTTTGCTGCTCTCCAAACACCACTTTTCCTGTAATCTTGGATCCATGCTGCTAGATCTCACTTCTGATTCATTGCAGCTTTTACTTCCCCTGATCACAAGAATGGAGACACATCTAGACCTTGGAATGAGTTTGAATTTCTTACTTAAGGTATTTATGGTACAAGGGACAAGGGTTGCTTTTGTCCTTCCTGAAACAACTCTTGGACTTGTTTCCATGTGTAGATGCCATTTCCTTGTTTGACCCAATGGGTCACTCTGTACTCTAGCCTATCCTTTTTCCTCTTAAGTCTGAGTAATAATACCAACCTGGGTTTCTGTTGGCATTAAATGAAGAAAAAAATATGTAGAGCACATAGCATAGGAACTGACACCTTGGAAGTCTAAATTAGTGAGAGTTTATGGACCTAAATGGTTTGCATGCATGGCTCTAGCTTCTAGAATACATCCTAAGTCATGATGGTGAATTTTAGTGGCTTCTGACATCCCTCATTGGCTGAGGTAGGTAGATAGAGAAATTTCATCATGATAAGCTTTAGTCTGTCCTGTTGCCCTCTACCCCATTAGTAGAAAAAATGTTAGAGTAATTGGGAAGGAACTGAAAACATGATAGTTCTAGAATCTGAAGTCAGCTTTACAGGCACTACCTACTGGACAGCATCACCAAGGTGCCTCATTGTTGGTTGAGGCAGCAAGAGTAGTTGGAATGCTTATCTAAGTACAGATGTTCTCAAATATTTTCATGTCTGTCAAACTGTTTCAAGCTTTCCCATATGCTTTTTCCTCTTTTAATTTCCTTTTCTTCCTGTTTCCTTATCTCATGAGGGAGCCAAAAACCTTCATCAGCTCACCCAGGGTGCCTAACCTAGCCATAACCAAAGTGCTATATTCTTGGCTTGAACTGCCCGACTAGAAAGGAAGGCCAGAGAAGCTCATTTAGTTCAGTGTCATCTTTTATGTTTGATTCTGTGATAGTTTCTGCCTCTTTTAGCTCATGGCCTTGACCTTTGATTTGGCTTGAATTTGAAAATTTATTGAACTTCTTCAGAGTCTGGCTTTTGTCCTTGACTACACTTTTTGCAATGATCGTATTGTGTGTTTCCCTTATCCTACACACTGTCCTCAGTGTGGTTTTGCTAAATTAATTGGTTATTTTTCTATATAAAAACTTCCAATAGGTATCCAATGCCTGAACTATAAAGTATGAACTTTTTCAAATAATAGTATGCAAAGCCCTTCATGATTTGACCCTTGCCTATCTTTCCAGTTGCATATCTTGCCTAGGATTCTAAAACACGTTTCCTCTACAGAGAAGCAAATGATGGACAACACCTGAGCTTCCCCATAGTCGCTGTTCAATCCATGTTTGTAGAATTAAATAAAATAGTAAATGGTGACCAGCTGTAGGATGAGTTCACAGGACTGAAGTTGGGCAAGTGCTGGGCTCAAGGCATTGCCTGGTGTCTAAATGGGGCACCTCAGTGGGATACAGAAGCACCCTGAGTGCTGTGACATGGTGGCAGGGCACTAACAAGAGGTACACAGGGGACCTACAGAGAAAATTTGTCTGCTTTGCAGCGCTGCATTGCTGAAAACGATTCTCTAGTACCTGTGAACAGAGATACGTGTCTAGGAAGGAGTCTGGTCTAGGACATATTGCGTTTGAAGATCTATTATTTGAATCCTGCTGTGTCAGTGAATAAACGGACATTTGGCTAATCTATACACAGGTCCCTTTTGCACATCCGGACCTGAAACATTACAGTGCCCCACTAAGGCATTAGACAATAGGATTTGTGCATCTGTAAAGTCAGAATCAAAGACTAATCCATACTTGGTTATTCTGCAGGAACTAAAACATAGTAAATCATTTTCATTATAAATTGGGCATGCTGACGCAAGGAACTGATCTATTATGAAAATCTGCTGTCTGTTCTCCATTAAGCCTGCTGAGGCAAGGGTCATTCTGCCACCTAACTGTGGGAAATCCAGGAAGTGGGAGATCATTCCCCTGGAGTGTGAAGTTGGCCAGGTACTGGAAATTGTATTTTTGGCAGCTGAAAGAGCACTTTAACTAAAGGGCTTCTGCTAAAACCTTCTCTGGTAATGACTTTAGCAGTAAATGTGTGGGATGATGACTTAGGAAGCTGTATGAAAGCTAAATAGATGTGGAAAACTTGTCCTTAGAGAAAATAGAAGACAGAACTTAGATACACATTTATCTTCCTTGTAAGTGGACCCTTAGGGAACAAAAACAGATTCCAGTAGGATAAAAAGGGCAGTACCCCTGTTGTTGTGATTGTTAAATGTTTGGCAGCGCTAAAGCAAGGACATAGTTTTACTTCTTCCAGGTATTCTTTCCCTGTTAAGCCTTCTTGACCATAAGATTTTCTTTAAAATTCATCCACTCAGCCCTCATGAACTAATTTAATACTATAACTTTGGACATTTTGTTTAGTTACCTTATTGCTGTTCTTACGTTGTTTGCTAATATCCCTGTATTGGTGTGTGCATGATGTGCATATATATGTAAGGCTTTTCTCTCCATTTAGGGTGCAAGCTTCTCACATGCAGGGCATTTGGCTCTTTTCTGTTCTTTTGCATTCCCCACCCCACCCCCATGCTTTTTCTCAGGTTCAGTAGCATAAACCTTGCTAACTCAATTTTCTTACTAAGCTGTGTTGGGAAAGCTAAAGCAGAAAAGCTGTTCTTGAAATTATATCACAGAAACAATCTGAAATAAGGGAAAGAGGTGAAAAATGAGTCCTGGGTCTTAACTCTGGATTTGCCACAATCTCCCAAAATGACCTGAGGCAAGTGTCTTTCTTTCTCTGTGCCTCAAGATCCTAACAAGAAAATGACAGGATAAGATAGCATGATCTCTATGGCCCCAATCATTTCAGTATTCTGGAATCTGTCATGACTTTTTAAAAATTGTTATTCTAGATTATTTTCATTTGAATTTTTTATCATGACTATTCTTTATTATAGGATATATGGAATTGAGCTTGGGAAGAAAACTGCTATAAAAAAACAAACAAACTACAGATTCTTACCCTTGAATAGTTT
Organism: Choloepus didactylus; assembly: GCF_015220235.1. Taxonomy (NCBI): domain Eukaryota; kingdom Metazoa; phylum Chordata; class Mammalia; order Pilosa; family Megalonychidae; genus Choloepus; species Choloepus didactylus. Next base: position 157,470,753 of record NC_051334.1, on the reverse strand, counting down.
AGTCCTGCTATCATTTACTGAGAACCTCTTCTATACAAGGTACTATTACATACCCCTTACATGCATTATCTCATTTAATCCCCCAAATAAATCTATGAGGCTGGTACTTTTATTGCCTCTATTTTCAGAGGAGAGTCTAAGTAACTCGCCCATGGTTACATGGCTAGAAAGTTTTAAAGCCAATATGCGAATCCATGTCTGTCTGACTCCAAAGCCCATGTTCTTAACCACTGTACTATACAATTTTACTGTGCTATGTTCCTTCCAGATGGGGATATAGGACAGACTCAGGCATAGAAACATACAGTCCTTACACTTACACAGATAAAAGAACAGCAAGAGGCAAGGTGTGAACATAATGGACTAAAGTTATTTGTGAGTGTGTGAACATTAACCAATTTCTCAAGAATTGACCTGTGATCCAGGCCTGCACAAGTCTGATGTCAAAGCTTTACCAACACATAAAAGTAGGTGGGAAAGGATGCTGAAGATCAGAATGGAAGATGAGGAGAGTAAAAGAGCAGTATTTCAGGAGACTCTGCAACCATGCAAGGGAAAAAGATTCAAGCAGTCAGGAGAATGAGGAAAGGAACAGTGGAAAGGAATCTGACACAAATTCTTCCTGATTTCCTGCCTAAATTTATGCAGAATACTTTTCACTACTTGTGCCTCCAAGCTGTGAGCTTCAATTAATTCTGCTAGAGCATAAATAGAAATTTCAAATCTTCTTCATCACCTAATGATGAGATAGAGATAGTATATGAGCCATGATAAATCCCTGCATTTGATCCATGGGACTAAAATGGAGGCAGATTATAAAGGAGAAAAAACTGTCCCTTTCTAGTTCAACATTGCCCTGAAAGGTTGGGTGAGGAATTGCTTAAAAGTTGATCAAAATGAGGTCCCATCCCTAGCAGCAAAGATATATACTATAGAGCCATCCCACCTCCCACACTCCCAGCTCTATGTTGGAAGAATGGACTTTTTTATTAGGCTATTAGTTTTCCAGAGTGAAAGAGAAACACTCAAATCCATTTGGTTCAGGAATAAAAGGGGATGAGGGTTAGGATGTGGTGCAGAGGGAAAGAAATCTCAAGGTCCATTTAAGCTATGCTTTAAGGAAAGCATTTAGTGATGTTGACTTGTACTTAGTTGAAGGAGATCCTGGGGTGAAAAGCAATGACCTGGGCAAGATCAAGTGTTATGTCTTTGATCTGGGTACTATGAGGGAGAGACTTAGGGACTTAGTGGTTGAATTTGGAAGGAACTGTAGCAGATTACGAAGAGGAGGGAAGTGACAAAAATCTGTTCTGTATAGGAGTCTCAACCAAGATACAATTTCTGTCTAGCTGGAGCACAGCCATTGTATAAAGTTTCACCATTCAGCCCTCACTTCATATGGCTTCAGGTCTTGCATGTCCTATATTATTCAGTAATGGTCTCAATGAAACACAAGAACATTTTCTGAGGCCATTCATCTCACTTGGAAGGGCCAGTTATCCTGGGCTTTTAAGAGGATGAAGTATGGCAGGAAGAAGCTTTAAGAAAGGAATGAAAGAGCAAAGAGCCCTAGAAAATGCTCCCTGGTTCCAGGAAAGACAGTGCCAGAAAGAGGGCAAAAGATGGCAAGAATCATTCTGCAAGATGAATGAGTCTAAATGAAGTATTTTTAGAGCCAGAAGATGAAGCATAGGAGAGTATTTGCAGAAGATGTAAAACATGGCTATAAACCACCACACCTCCTCTTGTGGGTGATATTATCTCTTAATTGCTTCTATGTATGTTGTTCACTCTATGGATCAGCTGCTTCCTATGTAAGCATTCTGAGCCCATTCAGACAGAAGGAGCAAGCTTGCTACAGCCAAGAGGGGCACTTTGAAGAATACACAGAAGCTAAGAGAGTAGCTGCAGTTTACAGAGACATTTTGGAGATGGCCTTTGAAAGATGCCAGCATGTACCTTCCCAGCTAACAGAGGTTTTCCGTACACCATTGGCCATCCTCCAGTGAAGGTACCCAATTGTTGATGCATTACCTTGGACATTTTATGGCTTTATGACTGTAACTGTGTAACCAAATAAACCCCCTTTATAAAAGCCAGTCCATTTCTGGTGTTTTGCGTTTCCAGCAGCATTAGCAAACTAGAGCAACTGCATTACAAATAGCTGAAGCTTTGACTAATGTGACGATCTTTGATGCAAACAAGGTTTTCTGTTCCATTAGTCTCTAAAGAACATTGAAGGATCCCCAATTATTATGGCTGCAAGCTAAGAAGCTCTTTGTTTTCTCTCCTGGACAGGGAGCATGATAAGGCTTTCCAGGTATCTTTGGGAAAAAATAATTTTTATCTTGTGGACATGTGAGTGACCTGAGAAACTTGTCTTGGAAAACATAGTTTTAAGTTCATATTCAAGGTAGAGAAGTGATTGAACAACATGAAGCCTCTGGGTGCCACCTAGTTGAAGCAGAAATGTGAAATTTCATCTCATTTTTGTTTTTTCCTGTGGAGGAAGGATGGAGACCTGCCAATTTTTTTTCCTCTGTTCCACTAGTTAAGCATGCTATTAGTGTCACCAGAGGATAAGTTGGGGATCCCTAACAAACTAAAACAAATCTTTTTCTGGGAAATCCCAGAAGTAAGGTAGTCTGTTCCCAGTGCAAGCCATAGTTAAATCCAGGGATCATACTAATCATCCGTAAATGTGAGGTGAGATTCAAGCCCTCTTGGTTTTGCCTAGATTAAGAACTGGATTTGGGGCAAAATCAAATCAACCTGAGGTAATGCCTTTCTGGGGCACTATGTTGCCCCATGCATTGTTTCTTTCATACTCATGAGAATTCATAGACAGGAAGAGTGATGTTCACCAACATTTTGCTTGTGCCAACAAGTTTTCAAATCATTTTATTTTGCATTTCTTTCTAGTTTAGCATTTATCAAGAACCTACCATATGCCAAGCACCTTGCTTTCTCATATATTATGTAAGTTAATCCTCATGACAATCCCGTAAGGTGGACCTGAGCATCCTCACTTTACACATTAATTAACTGATGCTCAAAAATTTAATTAACTTGACTTAGGTTCCAGAGGCTCATAAATTGTGGAATTGTGGAATTTAGATCTATATTTGCCTGATTCCAACATGTATGCCCTTTCCATCACATTCCATTCAGATTTCTGTGGCAGGTGGATATGATTTAAAAGAGCACACATGTATTGTTCTCTTCTCTATTTTAACTTGCTCACCTCATTTGCCCTGCCTTTGTATGCCTCAGCTTGTCCAGAGCTGGGTTCACTAATCTCTCCACGCACTTCCCAGATGCAATAGAGGAAGTACTTAGACCAGTAATGGCAAATGATTTTCATCCCATTCCAACATTGACAGATTGATAGTAACTATCTGGAACACATTTTGAGAAGGCATATGTGGTAGCATCCAGGAATAGGGGCTGGGATCAATTAGTGATAACTGTAATGGGCATGTGCTCTATATTTGCAATCCCTAATGTAAGCAATCTCAGCTCCACTCCTGGTCATAGGCTTCCCTGAAATATGGTGCTGTAGCATCTATGGTATATACCACATCAGCCTTATTGACACATCTGATGTGAGACAGGACATCCCAGTTTTCACTAATGAATCTGTGTGTATTCTCTGAGTTGATGCTCACTGCTCCTCTCACTTCCACCCCTGCCACCCCACCCCCAACCAATACCCTTGTTCTGATAAGGCAATTTCTTTACCAAACTTTCAAAGGCTAAATTCTCCTCAAATTTTGCACACATCCTTTGGACTGGCATTGGACTTAGATCTCCAAACCACATTCTTATCTGTCCCTTAGTCCTTCTGCAAGGGCTGGAATCTTGCCTGGTTTTTCCAATTCCCTTCTCCTTGTACTATGGGTAAGACTCTGCACCTAGATGACCACTACTCATCCGCATGGATACTGTACAAATGACTATTTACCCAATCTCTTCATTCCCCCTTCTCAGAGAGTCTGCTCATAACTAAAGCCTTTCTGAATTGTCAACATACTATGTGATATATGTCACATCTGATTGGAAAAGGAAAAGGCACCTGACTTAGAGTCAGTCTATCCATTGGCTAGGTAGAAATCAGTTTCTTTCTTGAGATTATTTGAAGGTAGTGATAGAAACTGTAATTAAAGGAGAGTATAGGTCATAAGAAGTTACAATAGTGACAGCAGAGTCATATGGGGGGTGAGTTATGAGATAATAGACACTATGAGAAAGTAGAGTAAGCCAGTCAGTGGAATAGAGAATGAAGCATATGAACCAATAGAAGCAGAATTAAGAGACTCTGTAATATCTGAGAGAAAGAGAAAGAGCAGCCCTCATTCCTAGCTTTCCAGATTTTGGATCTAGTCTTCATGAAGCCTAGCTATAATTAGTGTAATTGGGTTCTGTGAAATTATTTTATGTTTTTAAAATATCATTCCCATTCTAGTTTATACTTGAGCTAATTTGCATGGCTTTCTGTTCCTTGACACTAAATGAGACATGACTAAAACACCGAACATGAAAACTGCCTACCTATAATCTGTAACTCCATGCTTTACCACCTGCTGGAAACTTCACTCTCTTTTGAAAAGCCCATGGTTCTATTTTCCTATGTCCTAATTGGAAATTGTCTTACCTTGGAGATAATATGTCTTGATCCACAGTCTAAATGTGTACTGTCACTTCAGCCTCCTCCCTATCTGCCCCACCCTAATGGGATGGTGTAGTGCCACACGTTATCCTTTCTGGCTCCTGCTGGATCTTGGTTCATGAAAGTTTCTGCATCAGGGATTTAAATCCCAGATATGTCAAGATATACTGTTTAACCAAGATTCCCTAGTCATGTTATTTTGGGTCTGTATAACCTTAGGGCTTTGATAATTGTAGATCAAATCCTGTAGAACAGCAAAACATTAAAATTAGGTCCAACTTTAGGTACAATTATGGCAGGGAGAGCTTACTAAAATCAGGCTCCAGACCTCTTGATCCTGAGTATTTTATAAAATAGTTTAAAAAATTAAAGCCATGCACATATTATAAAAAGTCAAATGACACGAAAATATATGTTACCAAAAATAGCAACTCTCTCTAGCTTCTGTTTTCTAATCTATAAAATGAAAACCATACCTAGGTCACAGGTCTGTTGAATCTTTGTATTAAGATAGAACCTGGCATGTCTAATAAGAATTAACTATGTATGTATGTATGTATGTATGTATCTATCTATCTATCTATCTATCTATCTGTCTTTCTGCAAATCTATCTATTTTTCTATCATCATCATTACTGCTAAACTAGGAACCCTTTCAAAGACAGGAGTGCAAGACAATTTGTTTCCATATTTAGCAGAACTCTTCAAGGAATTTAATTTTTTTCCTCAGCTAAAAAAAAATGAAAAGCCTGAGAGTACTGTGAAATGAACCAGCATATTCTTTTAACCAAACAGAGAAAAAAGATTTAAAAAACAAAACCATTCCCCTCTCCCTTCCCTCCCTCATGTCCTGAAGAAACATATTGGTAAATATGAAGCCATCAAGTATAAGGCAAAGAATATGATGATTTGACCACTGGAGAGAGGTTTACCTAGCAAAGGATCATCCTTAATATAAACAAAGAGAAACATCCCTTTCTCTTTCTGATTAATATCCTTCTTGCTTAACAGACACCAAATTCTTAGGAGACTAACAAAGTTGTCTGATTTTCAATTTGATCTTACCTTTAGAGTATCAGATGATAAATTTGTTATAAGGATGGATAAAAATTGTGATTCTTCCCATCCACAGAAATACATAAAACCAATTTCCCAGTTCAGGTTCCTGAGAAGCAAACATGCCAACACAGAAAGGCTATTTATCATGGCTGTCATAATTAGGTCCAATTGGGGAGCTCAGTTCCCTTCCACAAATGGCAAACCTCAAATTCCAACTTACCAGAACCATCACACAGGACATATCTAATAACCCCCAGTCATTTATCACTATTCCAAAATGCCAGGATCATTAGAGGCAAGGCAGGTCTTCCACATTCCAGTTCACTAACCTAAAATTATTGCCATCATTTTACTGGTCTGAAGATACAGCCTGGCTTCTGATATAAGAACATTTTCAAAGGAGGGTTTTTTTTTAAGCTTAGGGAGTACAGTTCATAAAACATTATTAAGATAGATTTTTTTCTGACTTTTGACTAACTTGTGCTAACTTTAGCCAAAGCATGCACAAGTATGAAACAAACGTTAGGAGATAAAGGGGAATCAGATAAAACCCAGGTGTTCCCATTCCACTTCTTGCTGGCACAGTGAAAGAGAACAATGCTGGTGCAATTGTCTGACAAATCAGGCTTTGTGCACTGCCTGGACTTACAGACCAAAGATAGAACTGAAAATTCCTCTCAAAAATCATAAAGATCGTGTTATACATATCAACACTTCAATTAACAGGAATGATCAGGGATTATGTGTGGTGGGAGAGAATGTGATTGATGAAGGGATTCTATTTAATGAATCTCTTCATTTAATGAGATATTCTCATAAATTGAGTAATCTCATTTGTTTTACCTCTCAGGGTTGAAAATCTGACTAAAATGATGCCTGCTTCCTTCATAATAAATGCAGTTTAGTAACTTTAATGTGTTAGATGTAACAAAGTAAGGAAAGAGCATTAGACTTTGTATCAGCTGACCTGCCACAAGCTAGTTGTGTGTACTTAGGCAAATCATTCAATTTTCTGAGCCATGATTTATTTCTTTGTAAAATGGGGATAAATACTACTCACCTTATGAGAAATCAGGAAGGTAAGGTATGTGAGGAAAATATTACTAATTACATATTACAGAAGAGAAGGTGAAGCTCAGAAACAGTCATTTTCAGAACTATGAGTGACTTAATCTGGTTCACACAGCTAGTACATATTGAGAGCTAGTTCCCTATGATACACTAATCACCTATTTTCCAAAGATTGTATTTCAATCAATTGCCTTTAATAGTTCAGTTAGGCAAAATTATGCCTTATCCTCTACACCACCATAGCCCCAGGGGCACCCTTCTTTGCTACCCTTAATTCTTTGCATTGTTTGCCTGTTTGCCTGCCAGTTTCCTCATTAGAATGTGGGGTCCTCAAAGGCAGGGGCCTTGTCTTACTGGTCTTTTCATCCCCAGAGCCCAGGCCAGTGTTTTGCAACATAGAAAGCTCTCAGTTAAGGCCTTTTGTAAAAAAAGAAGGGGGAAAGAAAGGAGAGAGCAATAGGCAATTTCTAAGGCACTCTGGGAACTGCCTTGCTATTTCTTTCTATAACATTTGGAAACAATTCTGACTCTTTGAAATTTCTGGGGGTTTGAGTTTTGAATAAATGAGAGTTTACAATGATGCCTAACTAATCTGAACTTCTTTAATTCTTTAATGAACATTCAGCCCAGCCAACTCTCAGGTCATATATCAGCTAATTAAAGGGAATGCTCTGGCTATGCCAAGTTTTTCTAACAGCTGTCAAGGCTGACTAATCCGTGATTGTTCAAAAAATCACATGGAAGAGAAAATGTTTTTCTTCTCCAGGGGATTTGCTATGCGAAAAGACCATGGTTAGGAATTGGAAGGTTCAGTTTTCAAATGATCTATTATCAGGAGGACTATGTAAAATGAGGAAGCAGGAAGGAAGAAGGGAACCTGGCTGGACGGTGGGGGGTTGTAGTTAATCATGCTCATCATCTCGCCCTTGCAAACAAATGCAAAATATACCAGACCCCTGACTTGCTAGATTCTCTCCAAGGACTGCATGAGGTGGGTAGTAGGGAAGGGGGGAATGCTTAAGAAATTAAAATAAGAGAGAAAGAAGCTAGAGAGAAAACAGTGGTGTGTGCAGCATACTCCTCTTACAGCACTTGAAAAAAATAGTTTCCAAACAGCTTCCTCTCCTTTAAAATATCCAGTCAAGTCACAGGATTAATGAATTTGAATCACTGTGTGCATGTCCCCTTCCCATCCCTTAAACACACAGACATGTCCTAGCCCTTCTTGTGCTGCCTGCTGTCTTCACACTCCCAGAGCTCAGTCCTATTAGCAGTTGTTATGGGAAAAGGTGTGTTTTGTTTGCATCATAAAATGTTTACAGGCTCAAGCTTGGCACCACACATTAGAGGACAGATGATTTTTAAATGCTGCTGTTTTGTTATACACAAAATAATCAAATCTGTTAAGATATTGTTATTTTAGAGACGAAATATGTTTTTACTTCAGATTCAGAGTATCCATTTTTAAAATAATATTAGAAATTTGGGAGGGTATGGCCAGAGGCAAGAGTTCTTGGTGATGTCTAACCACATTTTGTCATGCAGTAAAGAAGAGAGGAATTTAGTAAGGGAAATGAATGATGAAGACATTTGAGTAAATGCTTTAAGATTTTATTTTTGATGAAATTTTGGAGAGGATTTTTCTCTCCTCACGATTCACAGAGGGTAAGCGCCATCCCTTTATAAAATGACTAGGAGCATATTTTGTCTTTTTTAATCTTTCCCCCAAAATATGTGAGATATGTATTGTACCATTTTCCAGATGGAGAAAGAGAGGCATTGGAGTTTGGGACCATTAAGAAGTTCAACATCCTCAAATTGTCTTTTATGTCTGGCTATAGACAGTATACGAATAGGGACCTGCAGAGATAATAAATTAGAAGTCCACAGAGAAATATTGGCAAAGCCAGCTAGTCTTAATTTTCAGTGTGTGTGTGTTGGGTATGAGTGAGGGGAATGAAAATATCAACTTAGATATAAAGTCCTCTCCGCTGAATGGTGAAGTTTGGGAGCTAATGAGTTCTCTACCACCTAGTGAGCATTAATTCAGATTTATTCATTCACACTACGTCTTATTTTTACCCCTCTGTAAGAGTTCATTCAGCAAGGGAAAAAAAGAAAGAAAACCCTACCTGTAGAACAGGTCTCTCCAGCAGCTGTTTTCCACAGCAGGTTCCAGATTAACTGATTGCTTGGACAAAAAATTAATTGCTATCTCTCTTCACCATTAAGATTCACCTCACGCATCCTTATCCCTATTCCTGCAACCCGTCAATATTTTCATGAGCATTACTGTTCCATCAAGAGAAAAGCTTTTGTTCTTAGAATGTGCTAAGATATGTGAGTTATGCTGGTGATGGATAATATCTCAGTATGCTCCCAACAGGAGCCCAGCCCATAACAGTGCATCAGACTCTTGAGAATCTGGGAGATTGTCACTCAAGGACTACAAAACGGCCTCACTGCTTTGCCCAGGTCTGGTCACACAGGCCAGGGGCACTAACAATGTACACTCTCTGGCACCGGTCGTCACAGGATAAGCATTTCTTTTGTTCTGTTCCAGCTCTTTATTACTTTCAGTCTATTGTTCAAGATAAGATTACCCTTTTTACTCTGTCAGTGCCAGAACATCTCATCTTGCAGAAGCCAGAACAGCAGCTCTGTGCAGCCAGCCTCTCCTGAAATCCTGAAGACAATGCTGCGGCAGTAGCATCCTGTGCCCCACCCACGTGAAAAGGCTATTTGGTAGCAATAAGAGCTGTACAGAAATAGAGACCCTTTTAAAAACTCCTGTTATCCTGTTCAAGACTCTAAAATAGTTATCCAAAGCTGGCTCCTTTAAATCACGAATACATTCTGTTGGTAAGACAAAGCTGAGTTTATTGCTTACCATGGTAAGGGAGAGTATCACCTCCACAGAGCCTCAACAATTTCTCAGAGAGGGGGAGAAGTCAGAATTTATTGAGATTTGGAAGTTGGGTTTAAGGTAGGTCTTTCAATGGGGGCACTTGATTAAATTGGATAAAGGTCATGATACGATATTCCAAACTTGATAGAAATAGCAAGGTGAGGATTTTGAGGTGAGGGATTCAAAGACTCTTAGGATAAAAACTGAAAACTGTTTACACTTTCCACTGATGAGTTGATGGATCTTCCAGGAAGTTCCAGTAATGACCTATCAAACCATTTGTTTGGGCAGGGCACCCCAAGAAAACTAAGAAATGCTAATGAAGACAGTACAATAGCTAAGCTATGTTAATGTTGAATGTCCTGGCTGAGTGTGGACTTGGGCAGTTTTGGTTCTCATTGCCCTCTAGAAAAGAGGGAAATTGAAGCAGGACATTTTTCCCCCTGCTCCCTCAGGGATGAGACAGAGATTTTTTTCTGGCTAATTTAGCTCAACATAATGTCTGCCATGTTCATCCATGTTGTTATATGGGTCATGACTTTTTTGTCTTACAGCTGATAATATTCCATCTTATGTATATACCATAGTTTGTTTATTCACTTCTCTGTTGATGACATTTGCACTGTTTCCATCTCTCGGCAATTTTGAATAATGCCACTATAAACATTGGTTTACAAAAATCCATTCATGCTCTAGCCTTGAGTTCCTCTGGGTATATACTGTTGGAAAATTCCACTTCCAATTCAGGCTTTCACAAACAGCACATTAGACAAGCTTTTTGTGCTAAACTTCCTGGTGGCCAGAATAGCACTGTGGCCATGGAATCCTGCCCAAAACCCCCCTTCCCCAGCTATATACAGTCTAATCCTTAAAGGGGCAAAAAAAAAAAAAAAACAAAAAACCACTAATCACTTGCCCATTGGCTTCATGCCATTCCTTCCCAACTCTCACCCTGGCAGACCCCTGGGCCCAATCACCACTTGACCGATCAATTAAACCTCTGTCCATCTTTAAGAACTGATCACCACCACTCCCCACCCCCCCAAAAAAGCATAAATACAGCTCTCCCTTTGTCTCAGGCTGGACTGAAGTTTTACATTAGACCCCTGCCATGCTGACGTCCAAATAATACTTTCCTGCCTGAAGTCGATTAGTCTCCATATCCTCTATGGATGGCACACCAAAATTTCTAACAGAGACCTAGTAATGGGATTGCTGGATCATAAGGCAATTCTCTACTAAGGTTCATAAGGAACCACCAAACTGCATTCTGGAGCAGTTAAACCCTTCTGCATTCCCACCAACAGTGAAGATGGGTATCTCTTTCTCCACATCCTAACACTTGTAGTTTTCTGTTTTTTTTTGATACTGGCCATTCTAGTAGGTGTCAGATGACATTTCATTGTGATTTTGATTTCATTTGCATTTCCCTAATAGCTAGTGAAGTTGAACAACTTTTCACACGTTTTGAGCCATTTGTATTTCCTCCTTGGAAAAGTGTCCATCCATGTTTGTGCCCATTTTAATATTGGGTTGTTTTTCTTTTTGTTGTTTTGTTATAGGACCTCTTTATATATTCTGGATATTAAACCTTAATCTGAAATGTGGTTTCCAAATACTATATCCCATTGTATAGGCTGCCTTTTTACTTTCTTGACAAAGTCTTTTGATATGAAAAATCTTCAATTTTGAGGAGTTCTCATTAATCTATTTCTTCTTTCATTGCTTGCACTTTGGGAGTAAGATCTAGGAAACCACCTCTGAAAACAAGATCTTTAAGATATTTCACTATATTTTCTTCTAAAAGTTTTATGGTCTTAGCTCTAATGTTTATGTCTTTGAGCTCTTTGAAGTTAATTTTTGCATAAGGTGTGAGATAGGAGTCCTCTTTCATTCTTTTGGATATGGATGTTCAGTTCTCCAAGCACCGTTTTTTTGAAGATACTACTCTGTACCAGTTGATTTGACTTGAAAGCTTTACTGAAGATCAATTGCCCATAGATGAGAGCGTCTATTTCAGAACCCTCAATTTGATTACAATGGTCATTATACCTATCTTTATGCCAGTACCATTCTGTTTTGATCTGTAGCTTTGTAATATACTTCAAAGTCAGGAAATGTGAGACCTCTCACTTAATTCCTCTTTCTCAAGATATTTTTGGCTACATGGGCACCCTGTCCTTCCAGATAAATTTGGTTATTAGTTTTTTTTTTATTTCTGAAAAGTAAATTGTTGGGATTTTAGCTGGTATTTCATTGAGGCTATAAATCACTTTAGTTGGAATTGACATCTTAACTATATTTACTCTTCCAGTCCATGAACATGATATGCCTCTCCATTTATTTAGGTCCTCTGTGATTTCTTTATGCAATTTCTTATAGATTTCTGTGTATAGTTATTTGTGGCCTGGGTTAAGTTTATTTCTAAATATTTGATTCTTTTGGTTGCTTTTCTAAGTGTAATTTTTTTCTTGATTTCTTCCTAATGTTGCCTATTGCTAGTGAATAAGAACAGTGCTGATTTTTGCATTTTGTTTGTATCCTGCCAATTTGCTGTATTCATAGTAGCTTTCCTGTTGATTTTTCAGGATTTTCCAACTACAGGATTATGTCATCTGCAAAGAGTGAAAGTTTTACTTCTTCCTTCCCAAATTTGGATACATTTTATTTCTTTTTCTTGCCTAATTGCTCTAGCTAGAACTTCAAGCACAATGTTGAATAACAATGGTGGTGGGGGACATCCTTGTCTTGTTCCTGAACTTTGAAGTAAAGCTTTCAGTCTTTCCCCATGCTTTCAGTCTTTCCCCATTGAGTATGATGTTAGCTGTGGGTTTTTCATATATTGCCTTTTTCTTATTGAGGAAGATCCCTTCAATTCATATCATTTTGTGTGTTTTCATCAATATATGATGTTGAATTTTGTCAAATGCCTTTTCTGAATCAATGGAGGTGACCATGTGGCTTCCACTTTGATTTACTAATGTGGTGTATTACATTAATAGATTTTCTTGTGTTGATCCAGCCTTTCTTACCTGGAATAAATCCCATTGGGTCATGGTGTATAATTCTTTTAATGTCCTCCTGTATTTGATTTTTGAGTATTTTGTTGAGGATTTCTGCATCTATATTCATTAAAGATATTGGTCTATAATTTTTCTTCTTCTAGTATCTTTGTATGGTTTTGGTATTAGGGTGATGTTGGCTTGATAGAATTATTTAGGTAGCTTTCCCTCTTCATTTTTTTTGTAGTGTTTGAGCAGGATTGTTGCAAATTCTTTTTTCTTGCAATTTTATTGAGATATAGCCACATGTCATACAATCATCAAAAGTGCATAATCAGTTGTTCATAGTGTCATCATATATTTGCGCATTCATTACCACAGTCAAATTTTTAAGATTTTCATTACTCAAAAAAAATTACAAAATAAATAAAAGTAAAAGTAAAAAAGAACACCCAAAACAGCTCATCTACCCCATTCGCCCATATTATTTATTTACTTTTTGTCCCCATTTTTCTACTCATCTATCTATATATCGGATAAAGGGAGTTTGAGCCACAGGGTTTTCTACAATCACATGGTCACACCATATAAGCTATACAGTTATACACTCATCTTCAAAAATCAAGGCTACTATGTTAAGTTCAACACAGTTGTTTCTTTCAGTTATATCCTTCTAGTTATTCTAATACACTAAAAACTAAAAAGGGACCTCTATATAATGCATAGGAATAACCTCCAGAATGACCTTTTGATTCCATTTGAAATCTCTCAACCCATGAAACTTTATTTTGTGTCATTTCTTTCCCCCATTTTGGTCAAGAAGGATTTCTCAATCCCAAACTATCCCTGGGAAAGATGTCGCATGTTACCATGGAGATGTACACCCCTGGAAGTCATGTCCCACGTAGAGGGGGGAGGGCAGCAAGTCCACCTGTCAAGTTGTCCTAGCGAGAGAGGCCACATCTATGCAACAAAAGTGATTCTTTGAGGTTGAATCTAGGGTACAAATATAAGTAGGCTTAGCCTCTCCTTTGCATTAACAGGCTTTATAAGAGCAAGCCACAAGATTGAGGGCTTTGTTTACTAAATTGGTAGTCCCCAATATTTGCAAGAATATAAGGAATTCCCCAAGTGGGTAAATTTAATATTTCCACATTTTCCCCCAGTCTCTTGGGGCTTTTCAAAAACTTTTTATCCTCCATCCATATTACTCTGGGATGTATTTGGGCTTCACACCAACCTTTACAAACACACCAGATCTCACTCTCTATTCAAAATTCCATGTAATTATACAAGTTATATTATATTGCATGCTACAAAAAATAAATATTTTCCAGCAAATAAACACCTCTACCTTTGGTCTTACACAGAAGTTGAAGTTTTAAATACAGTCAATATCATCCTTTACCCTTTAGTCTGATTTACCTTAGTCCTAACCAGAGCCATTTCATTCATTGAAGTCAGATCTCTTTTTCAGCTTCTTTAACATTTGCTGTATGTGTTAATGTTGACATTCATAGCTACTGAACTCTATCTCTGAGTCTCAGGTGTGACAAAGATACCTGAAGTTCCAGGGACTGACTAGGTTATACACAAGTGCTCAACATCTCAGAATCTAGAAATAACCATTAGACTCAGTAATAGAGGTAACTGCTCTAAGAGCTTACAATCTAGTAACATTACAATACACCATCCCCTGAAAACCTATGCACTAATACTAATTCTCTGAGCTTGCATATTCGAGTTAGTCCATATTAGTGAGGTGTTACTATGTCTGATTTTTTTCTTTCTGACTTGTTTCACACAATATACTGTCTTCAAGTCCCATAAACATAATTGTATACCTCACAACTTCATTTCACTTTGCAGCTGTTCAATATTCCATTGTATGTATACACCATTCCATTCATCATTATATTCATCAGTCAATGTACCCTTAGGTACCACCATGCATTATGAATCATGAATACTGCTGCCATAAACACCAGGGTGCAAATATCCATTCATGCCCTTGTTCTCAGTTCTTCTGATTATATACCCAATAATGGGGTTGTAAGGCCATATGGCAACCCCATACTTAGTTTCCTGTTGAACCACCACACTGCCCTCTAGATGGGCTGCACCATTCTACTTCCCCACCAGCAGTAATTAGGTATATCCCTCTCTTCACATTTTCTTCACCTCTTCTACCCTCTGTTTATTTTTTCAGCACTCAATCCTAACTAATCAGTCAGTGATTCTGAGTATAATCATATAGATATACATTCACCACCACAATCTATATGTGGGCATTTCCATTTCTTCCACAGAAAAAGAGGAAGAGGAAGAAAAACACAAAAGAAAAAATAAAAGAAAAAATGATGAATAAAAAATAAAATTAAATTTAAAACCTCATACAAAAACACCAGCACCAAGAATCCCATACCCCTCCCTTATATCCACTGTTATAGACATTTACTTTGGTATATTGCCTTTGTTACAATTAGTTGAGGTATATTACAATGTTACTGTTAACTATAGTCTCTAGTTTGCATTGATTGTATTTTCCCCCCAATACTATCCCATTCTCAACACCTTGGAAAGTTGACATTCATTTGTTCTCCCTCATGTAAAAACATTCTTATATTCATACATTTAATCACCATGATTTACCACTCTGTTTCACTAAGTTGTAAAGTCCCAGGCTTTATCTTCTAACTTTCCTTCCGGTGTCCTACATGCCCCCAGCCTTCATTTTTCAATTGTACTCACACTCATCTTTGTTCAGTGTTCTTACAATATTGTGCTAAATTCACACAGTGCTGTGCTATCCATTTCTGGATGTACAATATATGCTGTTGAACATTCTATACTCCTTCAGCATCAAATGCCTGATCTCTACCCTCTTTCTATCACCTGATAACCTGGATTCTCAACTTTAACTCTTAAAATTTGCTCATTAATTTTATTTCATATTAGTGACCATACAGTATTTGTCCTTTTGTTTCTGGCTAATTTTGCTTAACATAAGGTCCTCAAGGTTCATCAATGTTGTTATATGCTTTGTGACTTTGCTTTGTCTTACAGGTGCATATTAATCCATTATATGTGTACACCATAATTTGTTTATCCACTTACCTGTTGATGGACATTTGGGCTGTTTCCATGTCTTTGCATTTATGAATAATGCCAGTATAAACATTGGTGTGCAAATGTCCATTCATGTCCTTGCCTTCTGTTCCTTCAAATATATACCTAATAATGGGATTGCTGGATCACAAAGCAATTCTATTCTTAGCTTCCTGAGGAGCTGCTGAACTGCCTTTCAGAGGGGTTACACCATTCTATATTTCCACCAACAGTGAGCAAGTGTGCCTCTTTCACCTCATCCTCTTCAGCACTTGTAATTTTCTGTTTTTTTAATAGTGTCCATTCTAGTACATGTGAGGTGGCATCTCATTGTTGTTTTGATTTCATTCTCCTAATAGCCAGAGAAGTTGAGCATCTTTTCATATGTTTTTGAGCAATTTGTATGTCCTCTTCAGAAAAGGGTCTGTCCATGTCTTTTGCACAGTTCTTAACTGGGCTGTTTGCCTTTTTGTTGTTGAGTTGTAGGATCTCTTCATGTATTCTGGATATTAAAACCTTATCTGTTATGTGGTTTCCAAATATTGTCTCCCATTGCATAGGCTGCCTTTTTACTTTTCTGACAAAGACCCTTGATGCAAAAAAGTGTTCAATTTTGATGAGATCCCATTTACCTATTTCTTCTTTCACTGATCATGCTTTGGGTGTAAGGTCTAGGAAACCACCTCCTATCACAAGAACTTTAAGTTATTTCCCTATATTTTCTTCTAAAATTTTATGTTCTTAGCTTTAATGTTTAGGTCTTTGACCCATTTCAGGTTAATTTTTGTATAAGGTGTGAGATAGGACTCCCCTTTAATTATTTTGGTTATGGCTATCCAGTTCTTCAAACACCATCTATTTAAGAGGCTGCTCTTTTCCAGTTGCATTGACTTGACTGCCTTATCAAAGATCAATTGTCTGTAGATGAGAGGGTCTATTACTGAATATTCAATTTGATTCCATTGGTCAGTATATCTATCCTTATAACAGTGCCATGCAATTTTGACCACTGTAGCTTTGCAATATGCTTCAAAATCAGGTAGTGTGAAACCTCCCACCTCATTCCTCTCTCAAAAGATATTTTTGGCTATTCAGGGCACCTTGCCCTTCCAAATAAATTTGGTTATTGCTTTTCTATTTATGCAATGTAAGTTGTTGGGATTTTAATTATATTGCATTTGATCTATAAATCAATTTAGGTAGAATTGTCATCTGAACTATATTTAGTCTTCTATTCCATTAACATGTTATGTCCTTCCATTTATTTAGATCTCCTGTGATTTCTTTTAGCAATTTCTTGCAGTTTTCTTTGTATAGGTCTTTTTTGTCCTTGGTTAAATATATTCCTAAACACTTGCTTCTTTTGGTTGCTTTTGTAAATTGAATTTTTTTGTTGATTTCCTCCTCATATTGCTCCATGCTAGTATATAGAAACACCACTGATTTTTCATGTTGATCTTTTTGCCTGCAAATTTGCTGTATTCACTTATTATTTCTAGTAGCATTGATGTAGATTTGTCAGGAATTTTTACATATGATCATGTCATCTGCTAAAAGAGAAAATTTTACTTCTTCCTCTCCATTTTGTATGCCTTTTATTTTTTTTTTTCTTGCCTAATTTTTCTAGCTATAACTCCTAGCACAATGTTGAATAGCAATCGTGGTAGTGGGCATCCTTGTATTAATCCTGACTTTAGAGGGAAGCTTTCAGGCTTTCCTCATTGCATAAGATGGTAACGGTGGATTTTTCATATATTGACTTTACCATACTGAAGTAGGTCCCATCTATTCCTATCCTTTTGAGTGTTTTACCAAGACATGATGTTGAATTTTGATAAATGCCTTTTCTACATCAATCTACATGATCATGTGGTATTTCAGCTTTGATGTATTGATGTGATGTGTTACATTAATTGATTTTCTTCAGTTGAACCAGCATTGTATACCTGGAATAAATCCTACTTGGTCATGGTATAAAATTCTTTTAATGTCCTGCTGGATTTGATTTGTATTTTGTTGAGGATTTTTGCATCTATATTCATTAAAGATATTGATCTGTAATTTTATTTTCTTGTAGTATCTTTAGTTTTGATATTAGGGTGATGTTGGCTTGATAGAATGAGTTAGGTAGATTTTTCTCCTATTCAATTTTTTGAAGATTTTGAACAGGATTGGTACTAATGGTTTCTTGAATGCTTGGTAAAATTCATATGTGAAGACATCTGGTTCTGGACTTTTCTTTTCCGGGAGCTTTTTGGTAACTGATTCAATCTCTTTACTTGTGATCAATTTGTTGAGGTTGTCTATTTCTTGGATCAATGTTGGTTGTTCATGGATTTTTTAGGAAGTTGTCCATTTCATCTAATTGTCTAGTTTTTGGCATATAGTTGCTCATAGTATCCTCTCATTATCTTTTTATTTCTTCAGGGTCAGTGGTTATGTCCCCTTTCCCATTTCAGACATTATTTGTTTGCCTCCTTTCTCTTTTTCTGTTAGCCTAGCTCACGGTCCATTGATTTTATCAATTTTCTCAAAGAACCAGCTTCTGGTTTTATTGACTCTATTGTTTTCATTTTCTCAATTTCATTTATTTCTGCTCTAATCTTTGTTATTTCTTTCCTTATCTTTGCTTTGGGGTTAGTTTCCTATTATTTCTCTAGTTCATCAAGGTGAACAGTTAATTTCTCAATTTTTGATCTTTATTATTTTTTCTATAGGCATTTAAGGCAATAAATTTCCCTCTCATCACTGCCTTTCCTGCATCTCATAAGTTTTGATATGTTGTGTTTTCATTATCTTTTGCCTCATGATAATTACTAATTTCTCTTGTAATTTCTTCTTTGACCCACTGGTTGTTTAAGAGTGTGTAGCTCAGCCTCCATATATTGGTGAATTTTCTGTCCTCCCTCCTGTTATTGTTTTCCAGTTTCATTCCATTATGGTCTGTGAAAGTGTTTTGTTTAATGTTAATATTTTAAAATTTATTGAGACTTGCTTTGTGACCCAACTTGTGGTCTATCCTGGAGAATTGTCCACATACACTTGAGGAAAATGTGTATCCTGCTTTTGCTGTGTGTAGCATCCTATAAATATCTCTTAAGTTCTTTTATCTTAGCATTCAATATCTGTTTCCTTTTAGATCCTCTTTCTAGATGTTCTATCCATTGATGAGAGTCAATTATTGAAGTCTCTCCAACTATTATTTTAGAGGTGTCTTCTTCTCCTTTCAGTGTTGTCAGTGTGTGCATTATGTATTATGGGACACTCCTGGTTGGTGCATCAATATTTATTATTGCTTTGTCTTCTTGATGAATTGTCCCTTTTAATATATTGTGCCCTATTTTGTCTCTTTTAATTGTTTTACATTTGAAATCCAATCTGTTTGATATTAGTTTAAATACCCCCACTCTTTTCTTATTTGCATGAAATATCTTTTCCAACCTTTCACTTTCAGCCTACTTTTGTTCTTGTTTCTTAATTGAGTCACTTGTAGGTAGCATAAATATGGGTCCTGTTTTTTAATCCATTCTGTTAGTCTATGTCTTTTTATTAGGGAGTTTAATCCATTAACATTTAGTGTTTTTACTGTAAGGATTGTACTTTCTTCTACCATTATGTCTTTTGGATTTTATGTGTTATATCCTATTTTTTCCTCTCTTTCATTTTACCCTTCTTGATATTCTTCATTTCTAGACTCTTCTCCAAACTTCTGTCTCATGTATTTTCCTATCATGCTGTAGCATTCCCTTTAGTATTTCTTGTAAAGCAGGTCTCTTTTCATAAATACTCTCAGTGTCTGTTTGTCTGAAAATGTTTTAATCCCTCCCTGGTTTTTTAAGGACACTTTTGCCCAATATAGAATTCCTGGCTGGCAGTTTTTCTCTTTCAGTATCTTTAATATATCCTACTATTGCCTTCAAACCTCCATGGTTTCTGCTTAGAAATCTGCACATAGTCTTATTGAGCTTGCCTTGTATGCGATGGATTGCTTTTCTCTTGCTGCTTTCCAAATCTTCTCTTTGTTTTTGACATTTGACAATCTGATTTGCAAGTGTCTTTTAGGAGGTATATTCTGGTCTATTCTGTTTTGGATTTGCTGCAATTTTTGGATAAGTAATTTTATGTCTTATATCTCTCTTCTTCTTCAGTTTGGCACCTGTAGGGTCATTCTCCCATCTGTCCTCTCCTTCAGAGTTACTACAAATTCTTTCTTAAATGCAATTTGAAGCACTCTTCCCTTCCAAATGAATTTGTTTATTGGCTTTTCTGTTTCTGCAATAAGTTGTTGGGATTGCAAATGGTATTGCATTGAATCTATAAATCACCTTAGGTAGACTTGATATCTTAACTATGTTCAGTCTTCAAATCAATGAACATGTTATGTCTTTCCATTTATTTAGGTTCTCTGTGATTTCTTTTACTGATTTCTTGTAGGTTTTGGTGTATGTATCATTTTTTAATTTGGTTAAATTTATTCCTAAATACATGATTCTATTGGTTGCTATTGTAAATGGAATTTTTCTTGATTTCCCCCTCATGTTGCTCATTACAAGTGTATAGAGACACTGCTGATTTTTGCATGTTGATCTTGTACCCTGCCACTTTGGAGTATTCATTTATTACATCTAGTAGCTTTGCTGTAGATTTTTTAGGATTTTCTACCTATAAGACCATGTAATCTATGAACAGTGAAAGTTTTACTTTTCTCCAATTTGGATGATTTTTATTTCTTTTTCTTGCCTTATTGCTCTAGCAACAAATTCCAGCACAATATTTAACAATAATTGTGACAGTGGGCATCCTTGTCTTCTTCCGGATCTTAGAGGGAAAGTTTTCAGTCTTTCCCCATTGAGTATAATGTTAGCTGTGGGTTTTTCATATATTGTCTTTATCTTATTGTGGAAGGTCCATCCTGTTCCTATCCTTTTGAGTGTTTTCATCAAGGAACAATGTTGAGTTTTGTCAAATGCCTTTTATACATCAATTGACATGATCATGTGTTTTTCTGCTTTGAATTATTGATGTTATGTGTTACATAAGTTAATTTTCTTGTATTGAAACAGCCTTGCATACCTTGAAGAAATCTCTCTTGCTTATGGTGTATAAGTCTTTTAATGAGCTGCTGGATTCCATTTGCAAGTATTTTTTGATGATTTTTGAATCTATATTCATTAAAGAGATTGGTGTTTAATTTTCTTTTTTGTAGTATCTCTGTCTGGTTTGGTAGTAGGGTGATGTTGGCTTCATAGAATGCATGAGGTAGCTTTTCCTCCTGTAAAATGTTTTTGAAGATTTTGAGCAGGATTTGTACAAATTCTTTCTTGAATGCTTGCCAGAATTCACATGTGAAGCCATCAGGTCCTGGACTTTTATTTTTTGGGAGCTTTTTCATAACAGAATCAACCTCTTTAATTGTGATTGATTTGTTGAGTTCGTCTATTTCTGATTGAATCAATATTGGTTGGTCACGCTTTTCTAGGAAGTTTTCCAATTCATCTAAGTTGTCTAGCTTATTAGTATATAGTTGCACATAATATCCTCTCATTATCTCCTTTATTTCTGCGGGGTCAGTAATGTCCCTTTTAACATTTCTTATTTTATTTATTTGCACACTCTTTTTTTGTTGGCCTAGCTAAAGGTTTATCAATTTTATTGGTTTTCTTAAAGAATCTTCTCCCAGTTTTTTTGATTCTCTCTATTATATTCATGTTTTCAATTTCATTCATTTCTGCTCTAATCTTTGTTATTTCTTTCCTTCTGTTTGCTTTGTGGTTAGTTTCCTCTTCTTTCTCTAGTTCCTCCAGGAACTCTTTCTTCTTTTTAATATAGGCATTTAGAGCAATAAAATTCCCTCTCAGTACTGCTTTTCCTGCATCCCATCAGTTTATTTTTCATGTTCAATTTTTGTGTTCCTTGCAATTTTATTGAGGTATAGTCACATACCATACAATCATCCAAAGTGTAGAATCAATTATTCACAGTAACATCATATTGTTGTGCATTCATCACCATAATCAAATTTTGAAAATTTTCATTACTCCAAAACAAGTAATAAAAATATAAATATCTATCTTTATTCCAATACCATGGTGTTTTGTCCACCATAGATTTTTAATATCATTTAAAGTCATGTAGTGTGAGACCACTCCCTTCATTCCTTTTTTTCAAGATATTTTTGGCTATTTGGGGCACCCTATCCTTCCAAATATATTCAGTTGTTTTTTATTTTATTCAAGCAATGTATATTATTGTGCTTTTTATTGGTATTGCATTGAATCTATAAATCAATTTAGCTAGAATTGACATCTTATCTCTATTTTGTCTTCCAATCCATGAACACAGTATGCCCTTCCATTTATTTAGGTCCTCTGTGATTTTCTTTACCAATTTCTTTTCATTTTTTGTGTATAGGTCTCTCATGTCCTTGGTTAAATTTATTCCTAAAAACTTGATTCTTTTTGTTGCTATTGTAAATAGATTTTTTTCTTGATTTCCTCTTTTGTTGCTCATTACTAGTGTATAGAAACACTACCATTTTTGCATGTTTATCTTGTACCTTGCGATTTTTCTGTAATCATTTATTAGTTCTAGTAGCTTTTCTATATATTTTTCTGGATTTTCTATGTGTAGGATCATGTCATCTGCAAACAGTGAAAGTTTTACTTCTCACTACCCATTTGGATGCCTTTTATTTCTTTTTCTTGCCTAATTGCTCTAGCTAGGTCTTCAAGCACAATGTAGAATAACAGTGGTGACAGTGGGCATAATTGACTTGTTCCTGATTTTAGAGGGGAAATTTTCACTCTTTCCCCATTGAGTATAATGTTAGCTGTGGATTTTTTCATGTTGCCTTTATCTTATTGAGGAAGTCCCCTCCATTCCTAAACTTTGAGTACTTTTATCAAGAACGGCTGTTGAATTTGGCCAGATGCCTTTTCTGCATCAATTGAGATGACCATGTAGTTTATCCACTTTGATTTATTGATGTGGTGTATTACAATAAATGTTTTTTTTTTTTTTTGTTGAAACAGCCTTGCAAACATGGAAGGAATCCCACTTGGTCACAGTTTGTAAGTCTTTTAATGTGCTGCTGGATTCAATTTATGAGAATTTTGTTGAGGATTTTCCATCTACATTCTTTAAAGAGATTGATTTATAATTTTCTTTCTTAAGGTATCTTTGTCTGGCTTTGGTTTTAGGGTGATTTTGGCTTCATAGAATGAGTTAGGTTGCTTTTTCTCCTATTCAATTTTTTGTCGAGTTTGAGCAGGATTGGTATTAATGGTTTCTTGAATGCTTGGTAGAATTCACATGTGAAACCATCTGGTCCTGGACTTTTCTTTTCTGGTAGCTTTTTGGTGACTGATTCAATCTCTTTACTTGTGATCAATTTGTTGAGGTTGTCTATTTCTTGGATCAATGTTAGTTTTTCATGGTTTTTTGAGGAAGTTGTCCATTTCATCTAATTGTCTAGTTTTTGGCATATAGTTGCTCATAGTATCCTCTCATTATCTTTTTATTTCTTCAGGGTCAGTGGTTATGTCCCCTTTCCCATTTCAGATATTATTTGTTTGCCTCTGTTCTCTTTTTTTGTTAGCCTAGCTCAGGGTCCACCAATTTTCTCAAAGAACCAGCTTCTGGTTTTATTGACCCTATTGTTTTCACGTTCTCAATTTCATTTATTTCTGTTCTAATCTTTGTTATTTCTTTCCTTCTCTTTGCTTTGAGGATAACTTCCTGTTCTTCCTCTAGTTCCTTCATGTGAATAGTGAATTCCTCCATTTATTCTCTTTATTCTTTTTTTGGTATAGGTATTTAGGGCAAAACTTTTCCCTTTCAGCCCCACTATTGCTACATCCCATAAGTTTTGATATGTTGTGTTTACATTGTAATTTGCCTCAAGTTAATTACTAATTTCTATATATTTTCTTCCTTTACCCACTGATTGTTAAGAGTGTGTTGCTCAGCCTCCATATATTTGTTAATTTTTCAACCTTTAGTATGTTACTGATTTCCAACTTCATTCCATTATGACCTAAGTGCTTTGTATAATATCAGTATTTTTAATTTTTTTTGAGACTTACTGTGTGACCCAACATGTTGTCTACCCAGGATTATGATCTAGTGCATTTGAGAAAAATATGCATACTGGTGTTGTGAAATGTAGTGTTCTATATATGTCTAAGTCTAGTTCATCGATTATACTACTCAACATCTCTTTTTCCTTTTTCATCTTCTGTCTAGATGTTCTATCCATTGATGAGTGGTGTATTGAAATCATCACTATTATTGTAGATGTGTGTACTTCTTCCTTCAGTGTTGTCAGCGTGTGCCTCATGTATTCTTGGGTGCTCTTGCTTGTTGCATAAATATTTATGATTGTTATGTCTTCTTGATGAATTGACTCTTATTAATATATAATGTCATTCTTTGTCTCTTTTAATTGTTTTACTTTTGAAGTCTAATTTGTCTGATATTAATATAGCTACTCCCACTTTTTTCTCATTGTTGTTTGCATGAAATATCTTTTTGCAACCTTTCACTTTCAGCCTACTTTTGTCCTTGTGTCTAAAGTGAGTTTCTTATAGACTGTATATAGATGGGTCCTGTTTTTTAATCCATTCTGCTAGTCTATGTCTTTTTATTGGGGACCTTATCAGTTAACATTTAATGTTATTACTGTAAGGGCAGGACTTTCTTCTACCAAATCTTCTTTTGGATTTTTTGTGTCATATCTTATTTTCTCCATTTTTCCTTTTACCCTTCTTGATAATCTTCATTTCTACACTCTTCTCCAAACCTGTCTGTCCTGTCTTTTCCTATCTGCCAGTAGTGCTCCCTTTAGTATTTATTGTATAGCAGGCCTCTTGTTCACAAACTTTCTCAGTGTCTGAAAATAGTTTAGACCCTTCTTAATTTTTGAAGGACACCTTTTTCTGCATATAGAATTCTTAGTTGGTGTTTTTCTTCTCTCATTATCTTAAATATATCATACCAGTGCCTTCTCACCTCCATGGCTTCTGCTGAGAAATCTGTACATATTCTTATCCAGCTTGCCTTTCTTGAGATGGATCATTTTTCTCTTCTTCCTTTCAGAATTCTCTATTTGTTTTTGACATTTGACAATCTGATTATTGTCTTGAAGTAGGTCTATTCAGGTCCATTTTGTTTGGGGTACACTGTTCTTCTTGGTTCTGTACTTTTGCACTTTTCATTAGAGGTGGGAAATTTTCAATGATTATATCCCCCATTTTTCTTTCTGCCTCCTTTCCCTTCTTCTTCTGGGACACCAATGGCACATATATTCATACACTTCATGTTGTCACTCAATTCCCTGAAACTGTGCCCATTTTTTCCATTCTTTTCCCTATCTGTTCCTTTATTTGTATGATTTCAGATGATCTGTACTCTAGTTCACTAATCTTTTCTTCTGCCTCTTCAAATCTGCTGTTGTATGCCTCCATTGTGTTCCTCATCTCTTCTATTGTGTCTTTCATTCCCATAAGTTCTGCCATTTGATTTTTCTAGGTCGTGAATTTTTCTTTATGGTCATCCAGTGTTTTCTTTATATCCTTCATTTCTTTTGCCCATTTTCCTTCAGAACATTGATTTGACTTAGAAGATTTGTTTGAACATCTTTAATTGGTTGTTTCAACTCCTTCATCTCAATTAAAGTGTTAGTTTGTTCCTTTGCTTGGTGCATATTTTCATGTTTTGTATTGTGGATTGTGATTTTAGCTGTGTATGAATCTGATTTTCTTGATTAATTTATTCTGGAGCTCATTTTCACTCTTTTACCTCGTGTTTTCTTGTTGGTTGTCTTTGTTCTATATCTGTTCTTTGGCATTCAGTTCAACTTATTCTAGACCTCTAACATACCTTCTGCTTAGTTAAACGTAATTTTTCAGTTCTAGTTTTTCTGGTTCTTGCCCTGCATATATGGAACCTTTTTTTGCAGGGGTCTCCCCAGATATGATGAACCCCAATCCAACTTTCCCAGTTAGACAGGCCAGGTCTCATGAGGAGAGTGTATTCTTTATCAAGTTTCCCTGAAAGTGAGACACCACAGTTTGTGCCCTCCTTTGAAGCCTCTAGACTCTGTGCTTTTCCTATCCTGTCCAGCAAGTTATGATTTTCAGTTCATAGTTCCACACTAGTGTAAAGAGATGCAGTGAATCTGATTGTTAGCAGACCCTGTCCCTGCCAAGGTTGTGGCTGACTCAAGCTGTGTCTGTTTTCCTGGTGTCAGAGTTCTCTGAACAAGGGCCACCAATTGAGATGGGCCCCACCCTCTTTTTCTTGGGGAAAATTGTAAACTTAGGGAATTATCTCCTCCACTAAACTAATTGCTTTGCTCTCAGACCTATCTTAGCTCTGCCA
Source organism: Choloepus didactylus (assembly GCF_015220235.1). NCBI lineage: Eukaryota > Metazoa > Chordata > Mammalia > Pilosa > Megalonychidae > Choloepus > Choloepus didactylus. The sequence continues at coordinate 157,444,556 of NC_051334.1, read as the reverse complement.
TTGCCTGTGTCCAGCTGCCAGTTGAAAATATCTGAGCATTTCTCTAGTGAGGTACTTAGAATAGTTTTTAAAAAAGAAGAACAGCCAAAAAATAAAGAAGAAAAGGAAAAGAAAACAAGTGGGAAAAATCCCTTTTCAGAGACTTTTCCCAGCCTCTGAGTTTTGTTAATTAATTCTGCAATTGGAGCTTGGTTGAGCCACCCTCCTTGCTCTTAGCAGAGACTGCTTCTTTTTCCCTAGGGAACTACCTCCAAGGCAATCTGCCATGGCTGTGTGGGAGGGGTGCCAGCCCCCTTGCTGGGGAAACTTGCAGTTCTTTACTGTGGTCTCAGCTGTTCCATGTATTCCTGACTGGTGTGTCATGGGTGTCTGGTTACAGAAGCCCCCCAAACTGTTGTCCTAGACAGTTCCTGACTATTTACCAGGTACCCTAGAAGAGTAAATAAATTACACACCTCACCACTATTGCTCCACCTTCTCTCAAAGCTTTTAATTTTGAGGAGTTCCCATTCTTCTATTTTTCCTTTCATTTCTTGTGCTTTTGGTGCAAGTCCTAAGAAGCTACCTCTGATTAATAGGTCTTAAAGATGTTCCCCCTACATTATCCTCTAGAAGTTTTATGGTATTGGCTCTTATATTGAGGCTTTTGACCCACTTTGAGTTAATTTTGTATAGGGTGTGAGGTATGAGTCATCTTCATTATTTTGGATATGGATAAACAGTTCTGCCAGCCCCATTTGTTGGCAAGACTGTCCTTTCCCATTTCAGTGGATTTGGGGCCCTTATTAAAAATCAATTTGATTCTATTGATCAGTATATCTATCTTTGTGCCAGTACCATGCTGTTTTGACCACTGTGGCTTTATAGTAGGATTTAAGGTCTGGAAGTGCAAGTCCTCCCACTTTGTTCTTCATTCTTAGAATGTTTTTGACAATTCAAGCCACCTTTCCCTTGCAAATAAATTTGATAACTAGTTTTTCCAATTCTGCAAAATATGTTGTTGGGATTTTGATTGGTTTTGTATTGAATCTATATATCAGTTTGGGTAGAATTGACATCTTAACGATGTTTAGCCTTCTTATCCATGAACACAGAATATCTTTGTACCTATTTAGGCCCTCATTGACTTCTCTTAGTTAAGTTTTGCAATTTCTTTTTGTGTAGAGATCTTTTATGTCCGTGGTTAAGTTTATTCCTAGGTACTTGATTTTTTTTTCATTGGTATTGTAAATTGAATTTTTTGTCTTTAATTTCTCTTCAGTTAGGTCATTTCTGGTTTATAGGAGCATTTCTGCATTTTGCACATTAATCTTGTATCTTGCCACCTTTCTGAATTTGCTTCATAGCTCAGGTATCTTTATCATCAATTTTTCAGGATTTTCTAAATGCAAGGTCATATTGTCTGCAAATAATCACAGTTTTACTTCTTCCTTTCCAATGTGGGTGCCTTTTTTTTTTTTCCATCTTGCTGGATTGCTCTGGCTAGAACTTCTAGCTCAGTATTGAATAATAGTAGTGTCAATGGGCATCATTGTTTCAATCTTGTCTTAGAGGGAGGTCTATCAGTCTGTCATCATTGAATACAATGCTGTCTGTGGTTTTCCATATATGCCTTTTATCATATTGAAGAAGTTTTCTTCAATTGGAACTATTGAAGTGATTTTATCAAAAAAGGATGCTGAATTTTGTCAAATGCTTTTTCTGTGTCTATTGAGATGCTCATATAATTTTTCCCTTTCAAATTGTTAATGTATTGTATTACACTCATTGTCTTTCTAATGTTGATCCACCCATTCTTGACTGAAAAGAACCTCACTTGGTCATGGTGTGTGATTTTTAATGTCTTTGGATTTCATTTACAAGTATTTTGTTGAGAATTTTTGCATATATATTCATTAGGGAGATTGGCCTGAAGTTTTCTTTTCTTGTAGTAACTTTATCTGGTTTTGGCATTACAGTGATGTTGGCTTCATAAAATGAATTATGTAGTGTTCCTTTTTCTTCAATTCTTTGAAAGAGTTTGAGCAGGAATGGTGTCAGTTCTTTTTGGAAAATTTGGTAAAATTCCCCCATGGAGTGATCTGGCCCAGGGCTTATATTTGTAGGAATTTTTTGATGACTGTTTGGATTTTATTTGTGATTGATTTGTTGAGGTCTTCTATTTCTTTTCAGGTCATTATAGATGGTTCATTTGTTTCCAAGAAATTTGCCCTTTTCTCTAAGTTGTCTAGTTTGTTGGCATACAGTTGTTCATAGTATCCTCTTCTGATTTCTTTTAAATTACTTTGGGATCCACAGTAATGTCACCCCCCCCCCATTTCTGATTTTGTTTATTTGGAACATTTCTCTTTTTGACTTGTCAGTCTAGGTAATGGACTGTCAATCTTGTTGGTCTTCTCAAATAGCCAACTATTGGTTTTATTTATTATCGCTATTGTTTTTTCTCCAGCAGATCATTTATTTCTTCTTTAATCCTTGTTTTTTTTCTTTTTTTCTTGCATTAGGGTTAGTTTGCTGTTCATTTTCTAGATTATTCAGTTCAGATTGGTCATTGGTTTTAGCTTTTGCGACCTTTTTAATGAATGCATTTAGAGCTATAAATTTCCCCTCAGCAACACCTTGGTTGCATCCCATAGGTTTTGATGTGTGTTATCATTTTCATTTGTATCTAGATATTTACTGATTTCTCTTGCAATTTCTTCTTTAACACACTGATCATTTACATGTGTGTTGTTTAACCTCCACATATTTGTGAATGTTTTGGTTCCTTTGTGGTTATTGATACCTAGTTGCATTCTATATGGTTGGACAATGTGCTTTGAATGGTTTGGATCATTTTAAATTTCTTGATGCTTGCTTTGTGCCCCAGCACATGATCTATCCTGGATATCATTCCATGAGTGCTAGAGAAGAATGAATATCCTTGTGTGCTGGCTTGAAACTGATATGGACACATGGAGACCCATGAAGTTTTAATCCAATCTTTTGGGTGGAAACTTCTGATTGATTGTTTCCATGGAGATGTAACTCACCCCACTGTAGGTGAGACCTTTTATTAGATCATTTCCATCAGTGTGTGGACCCTGCCAATCTGGGTGATTCTTGATTAGTTCACTGGAGTAATTCAAGAGCTCAAGAACTGACACAGATGCAGATGCTTGGATATGCTTGGAGATGTCAACAGAAGGACTTCTGGAAATGCTAATCTAAGAGATGAAGCCCAAATTTTGTCCCTGAGGAGCTAAGAGAGGACTCCTGGGTACTCAGAGAGAAATGCCCCAGGAGATTTAAATACACCACACTCTTCCATAGATAGAACAAATAGTCAGAGGACCAATAAGGAAGTTGAGAACATAAACAATGGAATAAATGTATTAGACTTGACAGACAAACCAATCAGAGAGCTGGGAGAAGATAAGAGAGACAGAAGGTCAGAGACATTTTGGAGAGAGCCATTTTGAAATGCATCCCAGGAGCAAAGGACCAACAGATGCTAGCCCCCTGACTTCCCAGCTGGCAGAGATGTTCTGAACACCATTGGTCTTCCATCAGTGAAGTTATCCTCTTGCTGATGCCTTAGTTTGCACACATTTATGGTCTTAGAACTGTAACTTTGTAACATAATAAATCCCCTTTATAAAAGCCAATCCATTTCTGGTATTTTGTATAATGCAAGCTTCAGCAAACTGGAACAGATTTTGGTACCAGAGAAGTGGGGTGCTGCTGAGTTTGCAAATACCAAACATGTTGGAATGGCTTTTTAAATGGATAAGGGGAAGATTCTGGAAAAATTGTGAGAAGCTTGAAAGAAAAGGCCTAGATTGCTTTGAAAAGACTGTTGACAGAATTATGGATTCCTAGCTGACAGAGGTGTTCTGGACATCAGTGTTCTTCCTTCAGTGAAGGTATCCTCTTGTTGATGCCTTAGTTTGGAAACCTTTATGGCCATAGAACTGCAAATTTGTGACATAATAAATCCCCTTTATAAAAGCCAATCCATTCCTGGTATTTTGCCTAATGGGAGCTTCAGCAAAGCGAAACACCTGGTAATTTTGGATATAACACTCTATAAATGTCTGTCAAGTCTAATACATTTATTCCATTGTTTAGGTTCTCAACTTCCTTATTGGTCCTCTGACTATTTGTTCTATCTATGGAAGAGTGTGGTGTATTTAAATCTCCCACTATTATTGTAGATATGTCTATTGCTTCCTTCAGTTTTGCCAATGTTTACCTCATGTGCTTTGGAGCGCCTTGATTGGGTGCATAAACATTTATGATTGTTATTTGTTCTTTATGAAGTTTCCTTTTTATTAATATATACTGTCCTTCTTTCTCTCTTACAATGTCTTTGCATTTAAACTATTTTGTCTGATGTTAGTATTGCAACACTTGCTTTATTTTGGCTGTAGCTTGCGTGGAATCTTTCTCCATCCTTTCACTTTCGATCTCTTTGTGTTGCTGAATCTAAGATGAGTCACTTGTAAACAGCATATCAATAGATCATACTTTTTAATCCATTCTACAAATATGTACTTTTTAAATTGTGAGTTTAACCCATTCACATTTAAATTTAGTACTATGAATGCAGTTCTTGAATCAGTCATCTTATCCTTTGGTTTTTGTCAGATCTATTTTCACACCCCCTCTCTTTTTTTTTCTTTAAGTTACCCTTACTAATACTCTTTAGTTTTGTGCCCTTCTCCAATCCTCTTTCCTTTCTGTTTTCTCAGCTGGTAGAACAGCATTTAGTATTTCTTGCAGAGCAGGTCTCTTTTCTTCAAATAATCACTATTTATTGAAAATAAGTAAGCCTTCTTACAGGGAAAATATGAAAGTAAATTTCATCCCCTTTGCCTCTATGGCAGAAACCACATTCAGGATATGTTCATTTAGAAAAAAAGAAAAGATTTTTCAGATTAACAAGACTGAAATTTTAGTAACTTCAACCTTACATGATTTCTTTGGAAAAAAAATTAAAAATAATTCATGTGAAAAAAGTCACAGGTTAGAAAATCATTTTTCCTTTTGAGGGTCATTTCAGCAATTTCTATAAGTATACCTACACATGTAACCTAAAACACACCTCTCTTTAGAAACAAAAATTTCACCCTGTCTGCTGGAATATGAACATCCATTAAAGCTCTCCCTGATTCAGTTCATGCAAAGTTTTGATGTTTTACTGGGTGCAGGAAGAATGCTACAATTAGGAATGGTGCTTGCTTCCTTACAGTTCCTTGGACTCAGGAATCCCACACCTGGTTACTGCAAATTAAGTAACTTGGTCCAAATATTCTTCGAGAGAGTAAGTTTCTTTGCAGCCAGTATACTCCAAATGCCATGTTTTCCAGTATTTCCAAATCCTCAGTGTAGGGCAGGTCTCTTGTTAACAATTTCTCTCAGCATTTTTTGTCTGCAAAAATTTTAAACTTTCCCTCAATTTTGAAGAATTTTGTTGGATAAAGAATTCTTGGCTGGCAATTTTTCTTTTTTAGAATCTTCAGTATTTCATACCACTGACATCTCACCTCCATGGTGTCCACTAAGTAGTCAGTACTTAATCTTGTGTGGTTTGCCTTGTATGTGGTGAAGCACTTCTCTCTTGCTCTTTCAGGATTTCTACTTCTCTTCACCATTGGACAATCTGATTAGTATCTGTCTTGGAGTGGGTTTATATGTCTATTTTTCTATTTAGAGTTCATTGGGGTTCTTCAATTTGCATATTTATGTCATTTAGAAGGGTTGGGAAGTTTTCCCCAACTACGTCTTCAAACACTCTTCCTAGCCCTTAGCTCTTCTCCTTCTGGGACACCAGTGGTTCTTAAAATTATACACTCCATGTTGTCCATCATTTTCCTGAGATCCATTTTAATTTTTTTCAATTTTGTTCACTATTTGTTCTTTTGAGCATTCACATTCAATTACCTTATCCTCTAGTTCACTTATTCTTTCTTCTGCCTCTTCAAATCTGCTGTTGTGTGTCTCTAGCACATTTTTAATTTGAACAACAGTAAGATCTGCTATTTTTAAATTTACCCTTTAAAATTCTTCTTTTTGTTCTTCTAGAGTATTCTTGATGTCCTTTATGTCTTTATCCACCCCACTGAAGTTTTGGAGATTTGCGTACAATTTTTTGATTAATTGTTCCAAGTTCATTGTCTCCTCCAACTTTTAAATTTGTTCATTTGGCTTGTCCATATCTTCTTGAATCTTTATGTGCTTTGTTATTTTCTATTGATTTTGGGATATATCCTTATCTTGATAAGGTTATTTTGGTTAATGCAAGATTATTTCAACATTTATTTACTTTGTTTGGCAGAGCCACAGCTTGCTGGAGTGCACTTTCACTTTCTTCCCAGAAGATGGCTGTCTTGAGCCACCTCTCACCCTCAAGTCTGCTTTCCCCCAACTTCTCTTTTGTACTGGGTGGTGTACAAACCAGGTGGAAATCCAATCAGCACACCTGCTTTCCATGAGCACTGGGGACTGCAAGCCCTGGGAGTGCAGTTTGGGCCCTGCACAATTTGTCAGGGTGTCAGCTTAAGTGCACCATGTGTCTGGTAATTCCCAGGCCTCCAAGTTGATCAGTCACGGGCTGTAAGGCTGTGTGTCCACCCTCCAGCTCAAATTAGCCCTGCTCCCTGCCTGTCATGTGCCCTACCATACCAAGTCTCTGGGTGTGGTAAAGTCTCCTTGTGCTTCCATGTTTCTCCCTTGTCTAGCCCCACCCATTGCCCATGCACAACATGGACTTCATGGAGGGAGAGTAAATATGGTCAACACAGGTGTTCTGTTTCCCAGGTTCCCTCATGGGAGCTCCCAGCTGCATGGCTCAGGAAGATTATCTCACCAATTAATTGTTGAAATGGGTTGCAGGGTTGGGTAGCTGTTCCCTCCCCTGCTTGGTAGCTGTCTCACCACTGCCAGCCCATGGCAGCAGTCCTGGCTGAATAAATTCACCCCATCCTTTGAGGTTCAGTTTTTCCACTTTTCCACCGAAGTCCCCACCACACATTGTACAGGTTTCTCTCTGGCCGTTCACACACTGAAACCACTCTTCTGGTCATTTACTGCCTTTTCTCTAATTTCTTTCATGAAGGAGAAATTGGCTTTGCCTCACCTATTCCATCATATTCCCAGAAGTCCCTCCATTAATATTAAATGTTATTACTTTAAAGGGAGTACTTTCTTCTACTCTTTTGTCATTTGGATTTTTACATGTCACATCTTATTGTCTTTTCCTCTCTTTTCCCCCTTGCTGATAATCTTCATTTCTGCACTTTTCTCTAAACCTCTCTCTCCTTTCTTTTCCTGTCTGTAGCACTCCCTTTAGAATTTCTTGTACAGCCAGTCTCTTGTGTACAAACTCTCTCAGTGTCTGTTTGTCTGAAAATATTTTAAACTCTCCCTCATTTATGAAGGACACTTTTATCAGGTACAGAATTCTTGGCTATCAGTTTTTATCTTTCAATATCTTAAAAATATCATAACACTGCCTTCTTTTCTCCATGGTTTTTGATGAGAAATCCACACATAATCTTATTGAGCTTCCCTTGTATGTGATGGATTGCTTTTCTCTTGCTGCTTTCAGAATTCTTTGACATTTGACTGTCTGATTTGTAAGTGTCTTGGTGTAGGTTTATTCAGATCAATTATGTTTGGGGTATGCTGTGATTCTTGGATCTGTAATTTTACACCTTTCAAAAGAGTTGGGAAATTTCCATTATTTTTTCTATTATTCTTTCTGCCCCTCTATTAATCAGAGTTCTCTATGGAAACAGAATGAACAAGAGATATATGTAAATATGAGATTTTATACATTTGTCTCATGGAACTGTGGAGAAGCATGAGTCCAAATTCTGTAGAGCAGGATGAATCAGTCCAAATTCCCTAGGGCAGACCATATGCTGACAACTATGATGAAGGTCTTTGAAGAACTCCCCAGGAGAAATTGGCTGACTGAAGGAGAAGTGAATTTTTTCTCTTCTCCCATAAAAGTCTTCAACTGATTGGATTAAATCCAACTGATTGGATTCCCTCATTGCTGAAGGCACTCCCTTTGTTGGTCATAGATGTAATCAGCCATAGATGTAACCAAGTGACAGATGATTTAATGCACAAGCCTTCTTGTTTATTAAGCAGCCATGAAATGTCCTTGCAGTAATGGCTAGTCCTGTGCTTGCTTGATTAGACAACCGGATACCATCTCCTAGCCAAGTTGACACATGAACCTAACCATCACAGTCCAGCCCTTGTCAAGTTGACAGCTATACTTATCACATTAAACCATTCTTAATATCTAAATAGAACACAATAAAATATGTTATTTTTTTCACCAAACAATATCCAGCTATCCTGTATAGAACCAGAAATGCATTAATCTCTCTAGAATAGACTGCAAGGACTTGGGTAATTTTCACTCTTAAACTTGATATCGTATAACTTAAATATTAGAAAATGAGCAAGACTTTTGTCATATGATAAGGGGATAGGATAGAGAAGAAAAAATTCCTCTATTTACAAATACAAACATACTCATAACAAAACAAGGAAGAAATATTCATGCCATCACAGTCCTTGCTTCTCTAACTGGTCATGTGGTCATGGTTCATATTTATCATTACCTTCTTCCACTACCCATTCCATGTTCCCTTTAACTTCAGCAAGCACCTCAGCTGGCCATGGTTCTTTACATGGTGGGGTGACTGAAGTCTTCATTCCTGACATTTCTGGGCTATTGGTAGTCCTGTCTGGATTGTTTTCTTTTCTTTTCTTTTTTTTTTTTTTTTGCAGTTTTCCATTGACTTTAATCAGAGGGCATGGTGGTACTATGAGATGCCCCAGGGGATCTCTGGTATTTCAGGAAATGTCTTCTTTACCTCCATTGTGTAGTTTCAGTCATATTTCCCCTTGATAGTCAGCATAAGTCACCCAGCCATTACAGTGACCCCCTTCCTTGCCTGTTGATTCAGAGACATGAGAAGCCCAAAGTGTCCAGGTGGAAGTCTTAACTACCAGTCTTATGGAATCATTGTTGTGTCACCTGTTGGGAGCACTCCTCCTTTTGGAAGTAATAACTGTAGACCGCTGAGCTTACAGTTTCAGGGACAGGAAGCAACAAATTTTCTAGTGGATCACTATGGTTGATAGCAAAGCAGATTTTGGTACCAGAGAAATGGGGTGCTGAGATTTGCAAATATCAAAAATGCTGGAATGGATTTATAAATGGATTAATGGAAAATTCTGGAAGAATTATGAGATGTTTGATAGGAAAGGCATATATTTCTTTGTAGAGACTATTGGTAGAAATATAGATGCTAAAGGTACTTCTAATGAGGACTTAGAAATGATGAATGTATCATTGCAAACTGGAAGAAAGGTGATCGTGTTTTAAAAGTGGCAGAGAATTTGGCAAAATTCTGTCCTGTTGGATTGGATGGAGTGGAGAATTTGAAAGTGACAAGCTGGTATATCTAGCCAAGGAAATTTCCAAACTAAATGTGGAAAATGTAGCCTGGCTTCTCCTTGCTGCTTATAGTAAAATGCAGGAGTAAAGGGATAAGCTGGAAAATTAACACTTGGGTATGAAGAAACCAGAAATTGATGGCCTGGAAAATTCTGTGCTCCAAGAAAATGAGATCACAGAGTCCTCTTGTAAGGATTTAACTGAACATGGAAGAGTCAGTCAGCCATGTCAGTGTGAGACAGGCTTGGAGATGGAGTTATCCAGAAAGGATTTGTGAAAAGTCCTATTGCCTATTGGGATCCTATTGGGATCCCTGTGTGCTACATGCTAAACCAACATGTTTTTTGCATGTTTTGCATGTTTCTCTATATTGGAACCACTGCCAGTATTGACTAAAAGGGAAACAAAAGGAAAAGATTGAAGGAAAAACAACTTCAAAGGCAGAACCATGGAAGCTAAGTGTGGAGCCAAGAGACCTCAGGCCAGGCAGAACCATGGAAGCTAAGTCTGGAGCCAAGAGACCTCAGGCCAGGAGAGTATACCCACCCTTGCACATGGAGAGGGTGAATTTGCCCTGGTGTTTGCAGAGGGTGAGATTTCCACCCCATTGTTCAGGAAGAGTGTTACCACCCCAGGGATTTTAGAGGCTTGGGAATTAGGGGAGACTGGGCAAAACCCCACTGTTCTGAAGGGTTTGAAACTCTACCCTTCAGATAGCAGAGAGTGCAGGTGCTGCTGCGATGCTTGAAGAAGGTGGAGATAAGAACATGGTGGCTTCCCCAAAGCTTGGAGAGAACAGGGTCACTGTGTAAGCTCATGGAGAGGGTGGGACTGCCACTCTGTCAAGCCCTGAGGATAAAACATCTTTCTGTAGGTGACTCTCAGACTTTGAAATCTAAAGGAGTTTGACCTGCAGGTTTTCAGAACTGTTTCTGTCCCATGATCCCTGTTTTTCTTCCAATTTCTCCCTATGGAAGTGGGAAAATTTATGCTATGACTGCCCTTCCTTTGTATATTAGAAGCAGATAACTTGTTCTGAGTTTCACAGGTCCACAACCAGATGGGAATTTTGCCTTAGGACAAACTACACCTGTAACTAATTTAGATAAAACTTTGTACTTAATATTGTTACTGAAATGATTTAAGGCTTTTCTGATGTGATGGAATGAATATATTTTGCATATAGAGAGAACACAACTTTTTGGGGTGCAGAGGATTGAGTCTGCTGTTCTGAATCTGTTTTGTGATCCCAGAAAAGCCTATTTCTTTTAATCCAATATTGCAGGGGCAGTCCTATTGTTGGGTGGATCTTCTAATTAGGTTGCTCCCATGGAGATCTGACCCTGTTCATTTAAGATGGTTCTTAATCTGCTTGCTGGAGTCCTTTATTTGAGAGAAATTTTAGAAATAACTAAGAACTGAGAGAAACAAAGAGATAAAATGCCCTGGGAGAAGAAAGAATCACTCACAGGAGCAGAAAGAGCCACTTTGAAACCAGAGCCCAGGAGAGAAGAACCAGCAGACATTGCCATATGCCTTCACATTTTACAGAGGAAACCCAGATGCAGAAGCCTTTCCTCCAAGAAGGTATCCTCTTGTTGATGCCTTAAATTGGATGTTTTCATAACCTGTTCTAGTTTGTTAATGCTGCTGGAATGCAAAACACCAGAAATGTATTGGCTTTCATAAAGAGAGTTTATTCATTTACACAGTTACAGTCTTAAGGCCATAAAGTGTCCAAGGTAATGCATCAACAATAGGATACCTTCACTGGATGATGGCCAATGGCATCCAGAAAACCTCTGTTAGCTGGGAAGGCACATGGCTGGCATCCGCTCCAACTTCTGGTTTCAAAATGGCTTTCTCCTAGGACATTCCTATCTAGGCCACAGCTCCTCTTCAAAATGTCACTCTCAGATGCTCTTAGGACATTTGTCCTCTCTTAGCTTCTCCAGAGCAAGAGTCTGCTTTCAATGGCCATCTTCAAACTGTCTCTCATCTGCAGCAACTCTCTCAGCTCCTTTGCATTCTTCAAAGTGTCCCTCTTGGCTGTAGCAAGCTCACTCCTTCTATCTGAGCTTTTATAGTGCTCCAGTGAACTAATCAAGGCCCATGCTGAATGGGTGGGGCCAGGACTCCATGGAAATTATCTAATCAGAGTTATCACCTGTATTTAGGTGGGTCACATCTCCATGGAAATACTCAATCAAAAGGTCACACCCTAAACAAAAAGATTAATCAATCTGCCCCACAAGATTGCATCAAAGATAATGGCATTTGGGGGGAGATAATATATTCTAACTGGCACATTCCACCCCCTGGACCCCAAAATGACATGATCTTTCCATATATATATGCACTCATTCCATTGCAATATCACAAAACATTAAATCATTTCAGAAACAATATGATCCCATCAAAATCAGTTACAGGTGTAGTCTGTCCCAATACAAAATTCCCCTCTGACTGAGGACCTGTAAAACTTAGAACAAGTTATGTGCTTCTAATATACAAAGGAAGGACATTCATGGTATAAACATTCCCATTGCCGTAAGGAGAAACTGAAAGTAGAACAGGGGTCACAAGACCAAAACAGTTCCTAAAACCCACAGGGCAAACTCCATTAGATTTCAAAGTCTGAGAGTCTTTTACAAAATGACATTGCATCCTTGGGGCTTGAGAGAGCAGGAGTTTAACCCTTCCTAAGGGCCTTTGTAGCAGCACTTTCCTCTCCAAATTTCGGGATGAGTGCTCTAACATATCCACACATTGAGGAGACCACTTTCTCGGCCCCACCCTCCTCAAACATTGGAGTAGCACCCAGATTCTCTTCCATCTTTGGGGCACACACTCAACCCCTTCAGAACAGTGGGGTGGCAGCCAGGCTCTCCTACACCTCTGGGGCAAACTCACCCTTTCCATGCATGTGAGCTACTCCACTCTCCCAGCCTGAGACCTCTTGACTCCCGACCTCAACCTCCATGGCTCTGTCTTTGAAGGAATTTTTCCTTCAATTTGTTCCTTGTGTGTCTCCTCCAGTCCAGACCAGCAGTGGCTCTGTCTATAAAGATCTCATAAAAATTCTTTTGGCTTCACATGAAGCACACGGGTCAATGCCATCAGACAATAGGACTTTCCAAAATCCTTTCTGGATAACTCCATTTCCAATCTTGGCTTGTACTGAAAAGGCAGTTGGGTTCCATGTTTGGTTAAATCTTCAAGTGGGGCTGTAACTTCTGTGGTTCCACCCCCTGGAAGCCTAGAATTTTCCAAACCATCAGTGTCTAGTTTCTTTGATCCCAAGAGTACAGTTCTAAGTTTATCTCTCTCCATTCTCATTTTACTATAAGCTGCAAGTAGAAGTCAGGCTACTTCTATATTTTGCTTGGAGATCTCATCAGCTAAATATTCCAGGTTGTCACTGTCAAATTCTGCCTTCCATCCAACACCAGGACTCAGTTTTGCCAAATTCACTGCCACTTTATAATAAGGATTGCCTTCCTTCCAGTTTGCAACAACACATTCATCATTTCTGCTCAAGGCCTTATCAGAAGTACCTTTAGAGCCATATTTCTACCAACAGTCTCTTCAAAGCAGTCTAGGCCTTTTCTGTCAAGCTCCTCACAATTCTTCCAGAATCTTCCCCTACCCATTTAAAAAGCTGTTCCAACATATTTGGTATTTGCAAACACAGCAGCACCCCACTTCTCTGGTACCAAAATGTATTCTAGTTTGCTAATGCTGCCAGAATGCAAAACACCAGAAATGGATTGACTTTTATGAAGGGGTTTTATTCAGTTACACAGTTACAGTCTTAAGGCCACAAAGTGTCCAAGGTAATGCATCAACAATAAGGTACCTTCACTGGAGGATGGCCAATGGCATCCAGCAAACCTCTGCTAGCTGTGAAGGCATGTGGCTGGTGTCTGCTCCAACTTCTGGTTTCAAAATGGCTTTCTCCCAGGATGTTCCTCTATAGGCTGCAGCTCCTCTTCAAAATGTCACTCTCAGGTGCTCTTGGGACATTTGTCCTCTCTTAGCTTCTCCAGAGCAAGAGTCTGTTTTCAACGGCCATCTTCAAACTGTCTCTCATCTGCAACTACTCTCTCAGCTCCTGTTCATTCTTCAAAGTGTCCCTCTTGGTTGTAGCAAGCTTGCTCCTTCTGTCTGAGTTTATATAGTGCTCCAGTAAACTAAAGCAGGCCCATGATAAATGGGCAGGGCCACACCTCCATGGAAATTATCTAATCTGTAGTATCACCTACAGTTGGGTGGGTCACACCTCCATGGAAACAATCAAAAGCTCACACCCTAAACAAAAAGATTAATCAATCTGCCTTACATGATTGCATCCAAGATAATGGTGTTTTGGGGGACACAACACATTCAAACTGGCACACAATCTTACAAATGTAACTTGTAACTTAATAAATCCCCACTGTTAAATCCAAACCATTTATGGCATATTGCCTTCTGGCAGGCTTGGCAAACCAAAACACCTACACAGTGCTCTTGTTCTGGGTGTCATTGTCTACAGTGCTGTAAGGAAACTGGCATAAGAATGTGGCAAGGACCTTTTACCTAGTTAATCAAATATTCATCTTCAGAATTATTTTAATGGTTTCACACTATTACATCATATACACACATACCTATCTGTCTGTCTAATCAAACCTTTGGACATTTTGGCTATTTTTAAGATTTCACTGTGGCAGGGACTGATAGATGTGCATCAATCTCCATCCTCCTCTTACCTAATATTTGAACTTGTAAGTAAAGCTAGACTTATAAGTCTGGCTATCAACTTAAAACTACATTTTCCACACTTCTTTGAAACTTTGGCTGTGCCATTATATTCTGACCAATGGGATATGAGAAGTGCCTTATGTTCCTGTTCCTGGTTCTCTTCCTACAAGGGAATGAATGCACTTGTGTGTTTCTGGCCTTTCTACTTTATGCTTGCCTGGTCAATGTTGACAACTGCATCAGTGACCTTAGATCCAGAGATTAAAAGTACATTTTGATAATAGAATAGATGGTTAACCAGCCATGGACTGCTTATGTAAGAGTAAATAAGTGTCTATGTTTTTTAAGGCATCTCTGTTATATAACCTATTATGTTAATATTTTAATCACTATATGATCAGTGCTATGATGATGACTGAGGTGATTTGAAGCTGTATGTACCTCAGTAAAACACATTCTTGGATCTGATCTATTCCTGTGGGTGTACACCCATTGTAAGTAGGACATTTTAATGAGGCTACTTCAGTTAAGATGGGACACACCTAATACAGGATGAGTATTAATTGTATTACTGGAGTCCTTTATAAATGGAATGAACACACACACACAAACACACACACAGACACACACACACACACAGGGAGAGAGAGAGAGAGGCCCATGGAAGCAAGAAGCCAAAACCAACAAAACCTAGAAGAGAAGGAAGAACAGCAGATGCCACCATGAGCCTTAACATGTGGCTGAAGAGCCAAGGACCAATAAGAGCCAGTATTTTGGAAGAAAGCATTGCCTTGATGAAGCCTTGATTTGGGTATTATTTGGCCACAACCTGTAAATAAATAAATTCCCATTGCTGAAGCCAACCCATTTGATGTTATCTGTTTTAAAGAGCTTAGGAAACTAAAAGAAATTTTAGTACCAGGAGAGTGTAGTGCTGCTATTGCAAATGCCAAAAATGTGGAAATGTCTTCAGACTTGATTAATGGATAGAGGCTGGAAGAACAGTGAGTTGTTTGACAGGAAAGGCATAGATTGCTTTGAGGAGATTTTTGGTAGAAATATTGATGCTAAAGGTACTTCCAATGAAATCTTGGACAGAAATTATGGATGTGTAGTTGAAAACTGGAAGAAAGGCAATCCTCATTTTAAAGTGGCAGAGAATTTGGTCAAAATTACTTCTGATGTCAAATGGGAGGCAGAATTTGAAAGTGACGAGCTTGGATTTTTAGTGGAGGACATTTCCAAACAAAGTGTAGAAAATGCAGCCTGGTTTCTCCTTGCAGCTTATAGTAAAATGTGAGAGAAAAGGGATAAGCTGAGAACTGAATTCTTGGGGACAAAGAAACCAGAAATTGATGGCTTTGAAAAGGCTCAGCTTCTGAAAAGTGAATCCCCAGAGAATAATGTTCCACATGACGGTTAACTGAACATGGATGCAGTCAGCCATTTCAGTGCAAGTCAGGATTGCAGGTGCAGTTATCCAGAAATTATCTGTGGAAAGTCCCACTATCTAATGGCTTGGACCCCTGTGTACTGTGAGCAAAACCAACAAGATTTTTGTAAGAGCTGTGTGAATGGAACCATTGCCAACCTGGACTAAAAGGGACAGAAAAGGGACAGATTGAATGAAAAATCACTCCAACGGCAGAGTCATGCAAGCTGAGGCCTGGTCCAAAGACACCATCTCACATCAAGAGTGTGGGTACACCCATGTATGTGAAATGGGTGGGTCTGCCCCAGAGCTTGGGGAAGGAAGGCCTTCCACCCCATTTCCAGGAAGACTGCTACCACCCAATTATTCTCAGAGTGTGGATCCTATTCCCTGGGGATTTGGGAGATTCTGGCCATCACCCCTGTGTTCTCTGAGGGTGGAGACTTCATAGCAGTGTTTGGGAACAGCACGGCTGCTGTGCAAGCATTCAGATCAGTTGGGGCTGTCACTCCATCAGGTTCCATACATAACTCTCAGACCTTGAAATCTTATGGAATATACCCTGCAGAGTTTCAGAATTGTTTGGAACCCATGACCCCTGTTTTTCTTCCAATTTATCCCTATGTGAATGGGAATGTTTATCCTATGCTTGTCCCTCCTTTATATTTTGGAAGCAGATAACTTGTTCTGTAGGTTTCACAGCTTCACAGATGGAGGGGAAATGTGCCCCAGGAAGACCATACCTATAACTGATTTTTATGGGACTTTGTACTAAGCATTGCATCTGAAATGACTTAAGGCATTTGGGATATTGTGATAGAATGAATGTATTTTGCACATAGAAAAAACATGTATTTTGGGGTTCAGTGGGTGGAGTGTGGTGGTTTGAAGCTGTATGTACCACAGTAAAACGTGTACATAGAATAATTCACTTCTGTGTGTGTAATCCTATTGCAAGTAGGACATTTTGATGAGGTTACTTCAATTAAGGTGTGATCCACCTCATTCAGGATGTCTTAATCTTATCATTGGAGTCCTTTACAGAAAGAATGAGTACAGAGAGAAAAAAAAAAAAAAAGCCACAGAAGCAAAAAGGTGAAAATGAAACCTGGAAGAGAAAGGAGAGACCAGCAGACACCATCATGCACCTTGCCATATGGTCATGTGGCAGAGGAGCCAAGGATTATTTTTATTTGAATTTGTGAGTCTAATTGGAGGTTGAATACTTTTCCTGCATTTATTCTTTGAAATATTCACGTATTTGTTTTTTACTAATTTTAAAAGCTTTTTACAACTTGAGGACACTAGTTAACTCCTCAAGTTTTTTTTTTAATATATTGTAAATATTTTTTCAGCTTGTCATTTACATTTAATGGTTGCTTAGGATTTTTGGTGTTGTTATGAAATAAAGATCTATCAGTGTTTTCCTTTATAATGTGAACAACTGTCATCACACTGTCAAAGACAAAGAATGTATAAATTATTTAGAATCCCTTCTAACAGATTATTTAGAATTCCTTCTAATAGTGATTTCATTTTTTCATACTAAATATTTAATTATTGTTGACTTGTTTTTTATATATGATCTAATTTAATTTTAGTATCATTTTCCCAGATGGGCAGCCAAATTTCCCAATGTCACTTATACCAGTGCTACTCATCTATGAGGGACATTTCCATATAGAAAAAAAATCATTTAAAAGCTATTTATTGTAGGATTGTTTCTTATACCAAAAAGTGGGCTATGGGGTACAATTTAAATTTTCATCAAAGGAGTTTGATTATATAATTATGGTACAAACCTACAATGGAAAACTATGCAATCATTAAAAATAATGAGGTAAGGCTACATGAAATAATAGTTTTTAACCATAGGACTGTTTGTAGATTAAATGACTTTTACATATAATAGGATTAGAACAATGCAGATCACTAATAATTGCTCAATAAATGCTAGCTGTTGTTATTATAATAATTAAATGAGGTAACATAAAAAGTATAAACATTGTTAAATTAAAAGCATGTTTTATATTAATACTTATGTTACTTCTAAAATATATATTGCATACACATACAAAACATAATGTTAGGCATAATATATACTAAATGGATAACAGAGGTTATATTGGGAAGATTAGGGAGATTGAAGAGGCTTTTAACTTTGGGTGTCTTTGAAAAATATATTTGAACAATTATGGTATAAAGATTTAACAACTAATATGTGATCAGCAGGAACAGAACCTTGTTTTGTGGGCATGAAATTTAACAATTTGGAAAATTTAAGAAATACAATACAAATTTACTAATACAAACTAAAAACAAATATGAATATTTATTTAGAATGAGAAAATAAATAGCAAACTGCAAATGTTAAAAATGTGACAAATGCCAAAAACATGAAAAACTCCTAACAAATAAAAATATTTTTGTTAAATAGTTGTCTGGCACACAGCTACCATTCTGTTTTTCCTTATTGTTTTGGCTGAATACTCTTTGATGTATGAAGAAATAATAAAATATTTGTAAATCTCACTTTCATTAGAGAGAATATAAAAGTAATTTCATTTCCTCTTGCATAGTTGATAGGGTATTTATAAAATGATAATAGGTTAGGGAAGTTTTTTATTTTTTTTAACTAGAGAAGTGGATTTACAGAATAATAATGCATAAAATACAGTATTCCCATATACGTTATTAGTGTGGTGCACTTTGTTTCAATTGATGAAAATACATTTTTATGTGTAGTATTAACTATAGTCCATGGTTTAATGTAGTGTTCACTGATTGTGCAGTTCTATGGATTTAAAAAAAATTATTTGAGTAACATATATACAATCTAAAACTCCCCCCTTTTAACCACACATTCAAATGCATAATTCAGTGCTGTTAATTGTATTCTCAATGTTGTGCTACCATCACCACCATCTATTACCAAAACGTTTCCATCATCCCAAATGGAACCTCTGTATATATTTTAGCCATTAACAACCTATTCCCTACCCCTAACATGTCCCCTGTTAAAACACATTCTAGATCCTTACTCTGTGAATTTACTTATTCTAATTACTTCATATCAGTGTGATCATACAATATTTGTCTTTTGGTGTTGGGCTTATTTCACTCAATATGATTTCTTCAACGTACACTCATGTTGTTGCATGTATCAGAACTCCATTCTTTTTATGGCTGAGTAATATTCCATTGTGTGTATATACCACATAGTGTTAATCCACTCATCCATTGATGGACAATTGAGTTCCTTCAACCTTGTGGTAATTGTGAATAATGCCACCAGAAACATTGGTGTGCAAATATATATTTGAATCCCTTCTTTCAATTCTTTTGGGTATATACCAAAGTGAGATTGCCAGGTCATATGGTAATTTTATATTTAACTTTCTAAGGAATTAAAAAAAAACTGCCTTCCACATCAGCTGCACCATTTTATATTCCCACCTACCATGAATGAGCTTTCCTCTTTCTCCACATCCTCTACAACACTTGTAATTTTCTGATTTTTGAATAACAGGCATTCTAGTGGGTGTGAAATTGTATGTCATTGTGGTTTTGATTTGTAGTTCCCTAATGGGTAATGATGTTGAGTATATTTTCATGTGCTTTTTGGCCATTTGTATACCTTTGGAAAATGTCTATTCAAGTCCTTTGCTCATTTTTAAATTTGGATTGTTTTTCTTTAGTTGAGTAAAGGATTTTTTTTATATATTTTGGATATTAAACACTTATTAGAAATATGTTTCAAAATATTTTCTCCCATAGTGTAGACTGTAGTTTTGGTTTTTATTATAAAGTCCTTTGAGACATAACAAAGATTAAAGCAGAGATAAATGACATAGAGAATAAAAAACAGAAGATTGAATCAATAGAATCAAAAGTTTGTTCTTGAAAAGATCAATACAATTGGCAAAACTTTAACAAGACTGGTGAAGAAAAAAAGAGAGAACACAAGTATCTAAAATCAGAAATGAAAAGGGAGCACAATACTACAACCCAACTGAAATTAAAAAGACTGTAAGAGGATGCTATGGGTAAATATATGCCAATAAATTAGATAATTTAGATTAAATGGACAAATTCCTAGAAAAACACAAACTACCTACACTGGCTCAAGAACAAGTAGAAGACTAAATCTAACCAAAGATTTAAAGGACTTGTACATGGTAAATATCAAAACATTGCTAAAAGAAATCATAGAAGACCAGCATAAACTGAACTATTAAAGAGATTGAATCAGCAGTCAGAAAAATCCCAACAAAGAAAATCACAAGAACAGATGGATTCACAGGCTAATATTATCAAATGTTCCAAGAATAATTGACACCAATCCTACTCAAACTTTTCCAAAAAAATTGTAGAGGAAGGAACACTCCCTAATTCATTCTAGAAGGCAACATAACCCTCATACCAAAGCCCAACAAAGATACCACAAGAAAATAAAAATACAGACAAATATCTCATATGAATAAAGATGTAAAAAACCCTTAACAAAATATTAGCACACCAAATCTAATAGCACATAAAAATATTATACAACATGATCAAGTGGGATTTATCCCTGGTATGCAAGTGTGGTTCTACATCACAAAATCAATAAATGTAATAAAGTACATTAATAGAATGAAGGAAAATGAACACATTATCATCTCGAATGATGCAGAAAAGACATTTGACAAAATTTAGCATCCATTCATGATAAAAACACTTAGAAAAACCAAAATAGAAGGAAATTTTCATGACATGAGAAAGGGCCTGCATGGAAATCTCATAGCTGATATCATACTCAATGGTGAGATACTGTAAGATTTCCCTTTAAGATCAGGAGGAAAACAAGGATATCCCATGTTACCACTGTTACTCAACATTGTGTTAGAAGTTCTAGCTAGAACAATTAGGCAAGAAAAAGAAATAAACAGATCCAAAGTGGAAAGGAAGAAGTAAAATTTTCCATATTTGCAGATGACATGATCCTATATTCAGAAAATCCTGAAAAGTCCACAACAAACCTCCTAAAGCAAATAAATGAATTCAGCAATGTGGCAGGGTATAAAATCAACACCCCCAAATCAGTGGTGTTTCTAGTCACTATTGGTGAACACTGGAAGGAGAATTCAAGGAAAATATTCCATTTATAATAGCAAATAAAATAATAAAATATCTAGGACTAAATCTAACCAAAGATGTAAAGGACTTTTACATAGTAAATATCAAAACATTGCTAAAAGAAATCATAGAAGACCAACGTAAATGGAAGGACATTCAATGTTCAGGGATTGGAAGAGTAAATATTGTTATAATGCCAACTTTGCCCAAAATGATTTACAGATTCAATGCAATTCCAATCAAAATTCCAACAACCTTCTTGGCAGAAATGGAAAAACTAATCATCAGATTTATATAGAATGAGGGCTGTGGGAAGATGGAGGAGTGGGAAGCTCCAGGATTCATTCCTTCCACCTAAACAACTATTAAACAAGCAGAAACCGTCTGAAGCAACTCTTTCGAAACTCCAGAGGCCAGAAGAATACTGTAGAGCATGTAGGGACAGTGGCAGGAAGAGGCTGATAAATTATGGTAAAGAAATGTAAATTACTCTCTCCATTTAGTGGCTATTGGCACCCACCTCCAACTCTTGTGGCAGGTTTCCATGGGGTTCAAACCCCAGTCTAGATCACTGGTGACATAAAGGGGCATTCAAATCCACTTACCCAAGAACAGAGGTAAGCATGGCCAATCTGTTCATGGCTTTTGGTTAGCAAATTCAAATCACTGTGGACACAGCCCTGAGGGCAGCCATTGTTTCCACATGCCCAGACAAAAGGTGGCTACAGATATCGTTTGAACTTTCTCCAGAAAGGGAGAGTAGCTGTAGAGATTTAAAGACACTGGGCTTACTCAGGGTTACAGAGGACAGTTAGTTAAAGGGTTGTATTTGTGGGAGAGGCTAGGAAAGCTTAGCTTTGAGGAGCTGTGCCAGTTTAGATGTATTAGTCCCCCAAAATGTGATTATCTTTAATTCAATCTTGTGTGGACAGCTGTATTCCTGTTGATTAGGTTGGAATCTTTGGATTAGGTTGTTTCCATGGAGATGCGACCTACCTAACTGTGGGTAATTACTTTGATTGGGTTATTTCCATGGAGGTTGGCCCCACCCATTCAGCATGGGTCTTAATTAAATCACTGGAGTCCTATAAAAGAGTTCACAGACAGAAGGAACTCAGAGCTGCTGCAGCCAAGAGAAATATTTTGGAGATGGCCATTGAAAGCAGACTTTTGCTGATGCTTTGGAGAATCTAAGAGAGGACAAATACCCAAAAAGAAACATTTTGAAGAATGCACAGGAGCTGAGAGAGGAGATGGAACACAACCCAGTATCAGCAGATAGCAGCCACATGCCTTCCCAGCTAGCAGAGGTTTTGCAGACACCATCAGTGTTCTTCAGTGGAGGTACCCTACTGTTGATGCCTTTGTTTGGATATTTTCATGGCCATAAGACTAACTTTGTAATCAAATAAACTCCCTTTGTAAAAGCCAGTCCATTTCTGGTATTTTGCATGACAACAATATTAGCAAACTGGAACAGGAACCATCACAGAAGATCTTGGTGCCCTTCCTGATCTCCTCTCCAGAGCATTTTGGAACTGGTATCCACCCCCTCCATTTGTCCCTGGCCTTGTTTTGGAAAGGAAAGGCTGACATGGGAATGTACTTTCTGGCATGCCCCTCCTCTCAGAATTTGCTCCCTAGACAAAAGCACTTTGAGACAATGAGAGGCATATAAGAAACTATGGAGGCAGACAGTCTGGGGCAAAGATCTGCCAGCTTCAAACACCCAAGAAGGGGGTCTGTCTCCTATGAAACAAAGGCAATAGCCAAATTTCTATAAACAGGGGAATTCCAAAACAACTAAAATAAAAAATCCAAGGATGAGACAGAGGCTGAAAAAGACAGGGAAAACCCTGCACACTGCATTCACCTAATGGTAGGGCTGAAGCACAAGAAAATCTATGTCCAATCACCAGCTGATTTCAAAATCAAGAAACAGACATCTCAGGGAATAAATCCCAGAGTTAACATTTTAAAATATTAAAAGGTACAGTGTGCAACAAAAGAATACAAGACTAACAAAGAAACAGGCAATAATAACCCATCCAAAGGGAGAGGATACTGCTCCAGAAAACCTCAGTGAAGAAGGTGAGAATGTATACATACTAAACACAAACTTTAAAAAAAAAAAAAAAACTGACCATAATAATGCCCAAGGAGATGAAGGAAAATACAGAGAAAGAACTAAAGGATACCATGAAAACAATGAATGAGTAATATGAGAGTCTTAGTAAAGAGATAGAAATTTTACAAAGGAACAAGAAAGAATCACCAGAGTTGAAGACAACAATAACTAACATGGAAAATGACCTGGAGGGTTTCAAGAGCAGATTGGAGTTGATAGAAGAAAGAATCAGTGAAGACAAGATAAGACACTTGAAATGAGACAGGGTGAGAAGCAGAAAGAGTAAAGAATTATTAAAAGTGAAAATAGCCTAAGAAAGCTCTGGGACACCATTGAGTGCACCAATGTAGGCATTATGGGAGTCCCAGAAGGAGAAGAGAGAAAGGGGCAGAAGGAATATTCAAAGCAATAATGAGAGAGAATTTCCCAAACTTAGCAAGAGACATGAAAATGAACATACAAGAAACCCAGAGAGCACCAGACAGGGTACACATGAAGAAAAATACAGCCCATCATATACTGATCACACTATTGAATGAAAAGGACGAGAGAATTCTGAAAGCTGCAAGAAAAAAGCCCAATGTGTTAAGTACATGGGAGTCCCTATTAGATTGAGTGTTCAATCAGAAACCATGGAGGCAAGAAGTCAGTTGGTGGAAATACTGAAAGTATTGAATGAAAACGACTGCCTGCCAAGAATTTTATATATGGTGAGACTTTCTTTCAAAAAGGATGGAGGTGGAGCACTAACTTCCATCTTTTCTTGCCCATTGTCATGGAAGCGTAACTTCTGTATCTATTTGGAAAACTAGGGTTCACACCGATGAAGCTTAACAATGAGATAATGCTAGAAATGTCTTTCCTGCAGAAATCATATCTCACTTAAGGAAACCTGAAATTGATATTTCCAAGAACCTACTCACTAACTGATGAGGCCCCTCCACTACTGATGCACAGGTTCCTACAGCTCACCTGGACTCTAGCTTTTGAGAGCTCTCATTCCTTCTCTCCACGCTTCTCCTTTTGCCGACTGGGAAAGCACTTCTTGTGTGCAGACCTGTGTGTATGAAAAAGGATACCTGGATTTTGAATTAAGTGTCAATGGTGCATTATCAAGTCCATGGCAGGCTACCAAAGAAAAAGCTTATTTAACAGTTGGTGTGTGGTTATACACAAAGAGCTCAGCATCTCAGAATTTAGAAATAGCAGCTAAAACTCAGGAATAAATGTGACTGCTGTAAGAGCTTTCAATCTAGGAACCTTCATAATGAGCTTTAGTTAACATTCTGTACTCCTTAATCATTGATTGCCCAGTCCATGCCCACTTTCTACCTCCTGTTGACCTATGCCTAAGAGTCACCACAAGAGAACTTCTTTTGTTGCTCAGATGTGGCCTCTCTCTCAGTCAACTCTGTAAATAAACTCACTACCCTCCCCTCTACTTGGGACATGACTCCCAGGGGTATACATCTCCCTGACAACAAGTGATATGACTCCAAGGGATGATCCTGGCCCTGGGATCAATGGATTGAGAATACGTTCTTGACCAAAATGGGAAAAGAAATGTAACAAAATAAAGTCTCAGTGACTAACACATTACAGAGTTGAGCAGTCATTCTGTAGGTTATTCTTATGCATTATATAGGTATCCATTTTTAGTTTCTAATGTATTAGAATAGCTAGGAGGAAACATCTGAAACTGTTGAACTGTAATTCAATAGCCTTTAATCTCAATAATAATTGTATAACCATATAGCTTTTATCATGTGACTGTATGATTGTGAAAACCTTGTGATTGACTACATTGGGCAGATGAATAATAAAATAAAGATGGAAATATATAAATAATAGGAGAGGGCAGGGGAATGGGATGTTTATGGTATTCTTTTTTAGTTTTATTTTTACATTTTTATTTTTACTTTGAATATATATATATATATATATTACTGAGATTGTTCACATACCATACAACTATCCAAAGATCCAAAGTGTACAATCAATTGCCCATGGTACCATCATGCAGCTGTGCATCCATCACCAAAATTATTTTTTCTCAATTTTTAGAACACTTTAATTACTACAGAAAGGAAATAAAGGCAAAAAAAAGGAAACTCAGATCATTCCATACCCCTAACCATGCCCCCTCCATTATTGATTCATAGTTTTAGTATAGGACATTTGTTACTGTTGATGAAAGAATGTTAAAATACTACTAACAGTAGTATATATGTTGCAATAGGTATATATTTTTCCCTATATGCCTCTCTATTATTAACTTCTAGTTATAGTGTCATACATTTGTTCTAGTTTGTGAGAGAGATTTCTAATATTTGTACAGTTAATCATGGATATTGTCCACCAAAAGATTCATTGTTTTATACATTCCCATCTTTTAACCTCCAACTTTCCTTCTGGTTACATGCATGATTCTGAGCTTACCCTTTCCACAAACTTCACACACCTTTCAGCACTGTTAGTTATTCTCACAACATGCTACCATCACCCCTGTCCATTTCCAAACATTTAAGTTCACCCTAATTGAACATTCTGCTCATAATAAGCAACCACTCCCCATTCTTTAGCCTCATTCTATATCCTGGTAACTTATATTTCATGTCTATGAGTTTACATATTATAATTAGTTCATATAAGTGAGACCCTGCAGTATTTGCCTTTATGTGTCTGTCTTATATCACTCAATTAGTGCCCTCAGGGTTTCTTCATCAACCCATTTCTTTTAAGATTGTTTTGTTCGCACACCATACATTCTGTCCTAAGTAAATGACTGTTGGTTCCCTGTATAGTCACAAATTTATGTATTCAGCACCATCACCACTATCTATATAAAGACATCTCCATTTCTTCCACAAAGATGGAGGAAGAGTCAAAGAAGGCAGAGAGGTGAAAGAAAAAAAGAGAGAGAAAAATAAACAAACAAAAAATACTTGATAGCTAGGAAGTGACAAAAGGAAAGATAGCATTAACCTAAAGTACAATAAAGAGATAATATCACTAATGCCAGGAGTCCCATACCCTTCCCCTATTCCCCACCCCCAATATGCATTTAGCTTTGGTATATTGCCTTTGTTATATTAAAGGAAGCATAATACAATGTTTCTGTTAATTATAGTCTCTAGTTTGCATTGATTGTATTTTCCCCCAATTCCACCCTATTTTTAACACCTTGAAATGTTGACATTCATTTGTTCTACCTCATGTAAAATATTTCTACATTTTATTGCAATTGTTGAACACCCGAGGTTTCCCTGAGTTACACAGTCCCAGTCTTTATCATTTGTCTTTTGTTCTGGTGTCCCACATGGTCCAAGCCTTCCTCTTTCAATCACATTCACAATCATCTTTGTTCAGTGTACTTAAATTGTTGTGCTACTATCTTCCAAAATTGTTTTCCAAACCTCTCACTCCTGCCTTTTCCTGTCTGCAGTGCTTCCTTTAGTGTTTCCTGTAGAGCATGTATCTTGTTCACAAACTCTAATTGTGTGTTTGTCAGAGAACATTTTAAGCTCTCCCTCATATTTGAAGGATAGTTTTGCTGGATATAGGATTCTTGGATGGTGTTTTTTCTCTTTCAGTATCTTAAATACATCACTCTACTTCCTTCTTGCCTCCATGGTTTCTATTGAGAAATCTGCACATAGTCTTATCAAGCTTCCTTTATTTGTGATGGATCACCTTTCTCTTGCTGCTTTCAGGATTCTCTCTTTGTCTTTGACATTTGATAATCTGATTATTAAGTGTCTTGGCATAGGCCTATTCAGATCTATTCTGTTTGAGGAATGCTGCGATTCTTGGATCTGTAATTTTATGTCTTTCATAAGAGATGGGAAGTTTTCATTGATTATTTCTTCTGTTATTGGCTCTGCCCCTTTTCTCTTCTCTTCTCCTTCTGGGGCACCCATGACATGTACATTCTTGCTTTCCATTTTTTCCTTAAGTTCCTGGAGACACTGCTTTGCTTGTATTTTTCCATTCTTTTCTCTATCTGATCTTTTGTGTCTAGGCTTTCAGGTGCCTTGTTCTCCAGTTGCTGAGTGTTTTCTTCTGCCTCTTGCGATCTGTTGCTGCATGTTTCCATTGTGTCTTTCATCTCTTGTGTTGTGCCTTTCATTTCCATAGATTCTGCCAGTTGGTTTTTTGAACTTTCAATTTCTGTCTTATGTATGCCCAGTGTTTTCATTATATGGTTCAGCTCTTTCACCATATCTTCCCTAAACTTTTTTAATTCACTTGGTATTAGTTGTTTAAATTTCTGTATCTCAGTTTAAGTATCAGTTTTTCCTTTGACTGGGTCATAACTTCATTTTTCTTGGTGTAGGTTGTAGTTTTCTGTTGTCTAGGCATGGTTTCCTTATTTACCCCAATCAGGTTTTCCCAGACCAGAATGGGCTCAGGTCCCAGAAGGAAGAAATATTCAGTATCCAGTTTCCCTTAGGGTGTATCTTAGAAAATTGGTACACCCTTGAGGCCTCAGGTCACTGTGCTTTCCTGCCCAGCAGGTTACACCTGTCAGCCTGTAGTTCCAGACTGGTGTCCAGAGGTGTGGCCCTCGGCTGTTTTCCCCCAGGCTCTGTGGTCTGGTTCTGAATGGAAGGCAGGTAGTAGAGTTGGACCCCACCCCTTTCCTCTTAGAGAAGATAGACCTCCTAGGGAGACATCATTAGCATTTCAATGGTCTCTCTCTGCCTGTGCTATTTCCTTCGTTGTCTGGGTCAGAGCACTGGGAACTGAAAATGGCTGAGGCTTTCTCCACTGAGCCAAAACAGGGAAAGAAGGTCACCTTCAGGGCTAGTCTGTGGTGACCCTCCAACTCTCCATGGTCAGTCATCACCCAAAGCCTCTATCTGCTTTTTGGGGATTCATAGCTTGTAGTGAGCAGTTCACACTCACTAACTAACACTCCAGTTGTAGCTCAGCTGAGCTATATTTGCTTGCTGGGAGAGAGCTTCTCTTTAGCACCATGAGGATTTGCAGCTCAGGCTTGGGGTGAGGGGTCTCCTGGCTTGGATCTGCAGTTCTTACTTACAGATTTTATGCTGTTATGTCAGGCATTCCTCCCAATTCATGTTGGTGTATGATGAGTGGATGGTCATGTTTTTCCCCCACAGTTATTCCAGATTATTTACTAGTTGTTCATGGTTTTCTATTAGTTGTTCCAGGGGGACTAACTAGCTTCCACTCCTGTCTATCCCACCATCTTAGATCCTCTCCTTTTACTTAGATAATTTTGGGGGGAATAATGAAAATGTTCTAAAATTGATTGTGTTGAATGCACATCTATATGCTGATACTGTGAGCCATTGATTTTATACAGTTATGAGAGACAAAGATGGTCATTGTGAAAGAAGGGAGCTGACACCATCTCTCTGTGCCTGCAAGAAGTTCTTTATTGGTTTTCTAGCACAGGATTATATAGCATAAGCATTCTTTGGGCTGCATAATTGTTTTTCCTGTTTCCCCCAGGCAACCACATTTGTTCTAAAATCACAATACTAGCATGTTTACAATCTTCGGGTATAAGCTTGAGGACAATAGTAATCTCAGGGAACAATCTCTTCTGAACCAGGTGGGAAAGCAGGGGAATGGAAGGAGCCTGGCATCATTCTCTAACTTAATTGCCTGCCATCAAGTGCACAGTGCCTCAGTGCCTGCCTTCAGGCACACAATGCCTTGGTGCCTGCCCCCAGGCCCACAATGCCTTGGTGCCTGCATTAAGGGACACAATGCTTTGGCATTCTAACCTGGTGCCTGCCTTCAGACACACAATGATTTGGAGGTGGCCTCCCTGACTAACTTGCCAAGCCAGGGAACCTTCCATGCCTCCACATCTCCCCCCTTTTGATTATTATTACAATTTTGTGTAATAACATAAAACTCATTCATAGGGATATCATGGGGGTTCTGGGAAGGAGTGCGACATCTTCTTAGGCTGGTCCACCCACACCAGAGTCCTAAAAGCAAAGCACAAGATATAGCACTAAGTAAAAGTCATTTACCTATAGAAGGTAGAGAACATATGTGACCCCAGGAGCTTGGGTCTAGCCATTGCAAATGATTTTGTAGAGTATTGATAGCATTGGTTCACTCTTCATTGATTCCGGTGGCATGAAGTGTTTCTAAAATTTGTGTTTTTAGATTATCCACATCATTAGTTAAATTATCATGAAATGCTCCCCACAATTATTTTTTGACATTATTTCAAGTGTGGCATGTATGATTCCATTGCAAAGGGGTTACGCAGATGGACGTTATCTGCCAATCACATCTTAAGGTAAGGTGCCGGGCAAGGGCATCCTGCCATTCACCTACAAATTCCACTGAAGCCTCTAGGGCTTGAAGTTGGGTTAGGGTTTTCTGATCAATGCTTTGTTGAGTAATAAATTGTTGACTGACATTTTCAATAGCAGAATTTACAAAGTGAACTGTTTGCACAGTTTGGGTGATAGCTACTATAGACGCAGTAGTGGAGGCTAAAATTACAACAGTGGATATAAGAACTGCAAGTAGAGTAAATATGAAATGGGGGACATGAATTTTTTGCAAAGCCTGCTCAAGAATAGCAAGAGAGGAGAAAGACTGCCATTCTCGAGTTAAATTCACTGGTAGAAATAGTTCAGCTTGTTTCTTTAAGACTAATATGCCTGTTATGTTCCTCTCAGTTATGTTAGTGTTTGAAATTCAAGAAGTAAAATCTGAGTTGTTTGAGAAGGTAATGTTGTAATGATTAGAATAGGTACTATTCAGGGAATCACTGATTAGGAATACATAAGGATGCGTAGTGCAGACTAGGACATCAAGATTACAGTTATGAGTGAAAGTAATATTTGTATGCTTGGAAGAGTTATAATTACCATGCCATATGGATACTTTCTGGAAGACATGTCCTAACCACCACATGGTACGCTGCGGCAGCCAGGAGTTGAGTTGAGGGGCGGGAAGGCTTAATGAGCCATTGTTCCAAATGATAGGTTCAGAGGAGTTTGCCACAAGGACAGAGTGATTTCTGACCCAATGAACTAATTGTGTGTGGTTGCCAGACATGAGATGTCCAACGGGGCTCCAATCAATAATACAGTGGTTATGAACGAAAAGGACAAGGGGATTTTGGTACTGCACACTTCCCAATTGAGGGGTGTGCCCATGGGTTTATATTTTTTGTGTCTAGATGCACAAGGGGGATCTGGAGCCAGCATGGAAGCATTATTCTGGTTAGTTTCATTTCCATAAGCAAGGCTCCCTGTGGATATGAAAGTGATTGTCTGGGAGGCATTAAGTAGCCAGACATGGTTATGGGGTTTGAAGCAATATTTAATGGTTAAAGATACACAAAGGGGAAGATGAGAGGAGGCAAAAGATAAACTATTGTTAGCTAAGGTCCATTGACTGCCATTAATTAGAGGACTGCTGGGTGGCATAGGCACTCCATCTAGCCAAGTGGTAACATTGTGGGAGACAGGGAAAGGGGAGTTCACCCAAGTTACTGGGTGGAACAGAGGTGTTCTAAAATGTGTTCCCAATACAGGTGGGCAGAGACACATGGGGATAGAAAGGAGAACAAGGAAAGGAAGATTAAGGTTACCACACTCTGGCAATGGATAGTAGAAACCATTGCCAGAAACAGTGTTTCTGGAGTCACGGGGGTGCCGGTTTGTCAGAGCACTGCCTCAGCCTTTTGAGTAGTTTTCTTCAGGACTCCTCACATCAACGGGGCCTACTTAGGTGGAAACACAAGTATATCCCCATTCCCGGGGGGGGGGTTAAAACAAAACCTTCAGACAAAGCTTTCAATAGCCCTTTAGTAAATGGACTTGTGGCACCATTCTCATGAATGCTTTTTTTTGAGTATTTTTGTAAGTCTGACAAGTTAATGGCTCAAATACTCTTTGATTTGCTGGTTAAGTATAACAGGGCAAACAATATCACCAACCAGTGCTGCTTTGTGCAAACAGCATTGTAAAACTTGTGCAGCACCTCCAGGGAGAGGAGGTGGTGGCAGTGGTAAAGGAGGAGGAGGAGAAGGCCAGGTCATGGTTGTTGGTCTGCCGCCTTTATCAGCTGTTGGAAGGGGAGCCAAGGGCTTGGGAGGTGGAAGACACTCATCAGAGACAGCTGTGATTTCTCTTTTAGGTACCTCAGTTTCAGAAAGCTCAGTTTCAGCAATATGAAGAGGGGTCAGGGCAGTGCGAACAAGAGCCCACGTAGTAAATGTCTTAGTGGAAATTTTCTGTCCTTGCTCAAAATCACGTTTTGAATTCCTTCCAATTCATTCTCAGACATCTAGATTTAATGTGCCCTCATCAGGAAACCAACGGTTATGCTGAACAACATCATGTAATAAAGAATGCAAAGTGTCCTTGGAGACAGAAGCTCCACTAGCCTGTGGCAGCCATTGTAGGGTTAACACATACCAGCACTGGGGAACAGTAAGAGACTGACCCATATCATTGAGTGGCTGAAACTACTGAACCACCATGAAATAAATTGCCTGTAATTACTGCGCAGCTTCCAAACGTTGTGGTCAGGATTGGAATGCCCTCACATGGGGCACCAATTGTGAAAGAACGGAGCCAACTCCATCTCTCTGTTCCTGCAAGAAGTCCTTTATTGGCTTTTAAGCACAGGATTATATAGCATAAGCATTCTTTGGACTATGTAATTGTTTTTCCCATTTCCCCAGGCAACTGCATTTGTTCTAAAATCACAAGACTAGCATGTTTACAATCTTTGGGTGCAATCTTGAGGACAATAGTAATCTCAGGGAACAATCTTTTCTGAACCAGGTGGGAAAGCAGGGGCATGGAAGGAGTCCAGCATCATTCTCTAACTTATTTGCCTGCCATCAGGTACACAACACCTCAGTGCCTGCCTTCAGGCACACAATGCTTTGGAGGTGGCCTCCCTGACTAACTTGCCAAGCCAGGGAATCTTCCATGCCTCCACAGGTCATTATAACAGATAAAGGGGACAATTCAACAGGAAGATGTAACAATTATAAATATACATGCACCTATTAGCAAAGCCCCAAAGTATATGAAGCAAATAACAACATATTTGAAGGGAGAAATTGATGTTTCTACATTAATAGTAGGAGGTTTTAATACAACTCTCCCAATAATGGATAGAACATCTAGTTAGATGATCAATAAAGGAATATGAAACTTGAATGATACTCTAAACAATCCAGTCCTAACAGACATATATAGAACACTTCATCTAACAAAAATAGAATACACATACTTCTCAAGTGCACTTGGATGATTCTGGTCAGACCATATGTTAGTTAACAAAACAAATCTCAATAAAATAAAAAATATTGAAGTCACACAATGTTTATTCTCTAAACACAATGAATGAAGCTAATAATCATTAACAGAGGCTGAAATGGAAATTCCTCATTAATTAGAGGACCACTGGGTGGCATAGGCACTCCACCTAGCCAAGTGTAAACTAAATACTCAAACTATCAATAGGTTAAAGAGTAAATTCAGAAGGGAAATTAGAAAATATCTTGAGGTAAGTGACAATGAAAATACAATATGCAGAAACTTATGGGATGCAACAAAGGCAGTGCTGAGGGGGAAATTTATAGCTCTTAATGCTTACATTAAAAAAGAGAAAGAATTCACATCAACCACTGTATGCCAACAAATTAGACAACATAATGAAATGGAAAAATTCTTAGAAACACTCTAAATACATCTAATTATTCAATAAGCAACAGAAGATGCTATCAAACTAATAACTATAAGGAGATTGAATTAGTAATCAAAAACCTCTTAACAAAGAAAAGCCTCAGGAACAGATAGCTTCACAGCAGAATTCTTACAAATGTGCCAAGAAGACTTAAGTCCAATTCTGTTCAAACTCTTTCAAAAATTGAAGAGGAGGGAACAGTCCCTATCTCATTCTACAAAGTCAACATTACCTTCATAAAAAACTGGGTGAAGATATCACAAGAAAGGAAACTAGAAACCAATATCTTATCTGAATATAGATGCAAACATACTTAACAAGATACTAGCAAACTGAATCCACCAACATATTAAACAATAACATACCATGATCAAGTGTGATTTATCCCTGATATGCAAGGTTGGTTTAACATAAGTGTGCCGGTTTGAGTGTATTGTGTCCCCCAAATGCCATTATCTTTGTGGTCTTGTGTGGGGCAGGTGTTTTGGTGATGGTTGGATTTGCTTGGAATGTGCCCCACCCAGCTGTGGGCAATGATTCTGATGAAATGTTCCCATGGAGGCGTGGCCCCACCCATTCAGGATGGGCCTTTATCGGTGGAGCTATATAAATGAGCTGACTCGGGGGGGAGGAAAGAGAGTGCAGCTGGGAGTGATGTTTTGAAGAGAAGCAAGCTTGCTAGAAAGGAACGTCCTGGGAGAAAGCCATTTTGAGGCTGGAGCTTTGGAGCAGATGCCAGCTGCCTTCCTAGCTAACAGAGGTTTTCTGGACACCACTGGCTGTCCTCCGGTGAAGGTACCCAATTGCTGAGGTGTTACCTTGGATGCTTTGTGGCCTTAAGACTGTAACTGTGTAGTGAAATAAACCCCCATTTTATAAAAGCCTGTCCATCTCTGGTGTTTTGCATTCTGCAGCATTAGCAAACTAGGACAATAAGGAAACCAATCAATGTTATACACTACATTAACAGAATTAAGGGGAAAAATCACATGGTCATCTCAATTGATGCAGAAATGCTGTTTGAAAAAATACAGCATCCTTTATTGATAAAAAACAAAAATTAAAAAAGCACTTAGAACACTAGGAACACAAGGAAACTCCCACACCATGATAAAGGGAATATATGAAAAGCCCACAACCAATATCCTACTTAATGGTGAAAAATGGAAAAATTTCACTCTAAGTTCATAAACAAGTTAAGGATACCCACTGTCACTGTGGTTATTCAACATTGTACTCTAAGTACTTGCCAAAGCAATTAAGACAGAAAAATAAATATAATACATCTATGTTGGAAAGGAAGAAGGAAATCTTTCACTATTTGCAGATTATATGATCCCATATAGAGAAAAATCTTGAAAAATCCACAACAAATCATCTGGAGCTAATGAGTGAGTTCAGCAAATTGGTGGATTACAAGATCAACCACCCCAAAATCAGTAGTGCTTCTATACACAAGCAATGGACAATTGGAAGAAGAAATAAAGAAAAAATGTCATGAACAATAACCATGAAAAGAATCAAATATCCAGGAGTAAATCTAACCAAGGGCTTGAGTGCAGACAACTACAGAGCATTGCTAAAAGAAATTATAGAAGACCTATATAAATCAAAGGATATTTTACATTCATGCATTGGAAGATTAAATACTATTAAGATGTCAATACTACCAAAATCAATTTATAGATTCAATGCAATCCAAATCAAAATTCCAAGAGCCTTCTTTGCAGAAATAGAAAAGGCAATCATCAGATTTATATCGAAGGGTATGTTGCCCCAAATAGCTGAAGCCATCTTGAAAAAGCAGAATTAAGTTGCAGGACTCACACTTCTTGATGATAAAACTTATTAAAAAGCCACAATGACCAAAATGGCATGGTACTGGAAAAAGGACAGACACTCAGGCCAATGGATTAGAGTTGAGAGCTCAGAAATTCCCCATCACTTTTATGGCCAACTGATTTTTGACAAGGTGTTAAAGACCTCTTACTTGGGAAATAATAGCTTCTTCGACAAATAGTGCTGGGAAAACTGGATCTCCATTTGCAAAAAGAGTAAGACCCCTACCTCATATCATAATGGAACATAATTGAGAGTTTCAAAATCAACCCTCACATCTGTGGCCAACTGATTTTTGACAAAAGGGGCAATGACTACTTGATTATGAAGGAATAGTCTCTTCAACAAATGGTCTTGGGAAAAAACTGGATCTCCACTCCATTTGCAAAAAAAAAAAGAGAGCCCCTACCTCACACCATATATAAAACCCCACTCAAAATAGATCAAGACCTAAATATAAGGTCCAGAATTATAAAACTCTTAGAAGAGGAGGCGGGGCAAGATGGCAGACTGGTGAGCTGTATGTTTTAGTTACTCCTCCAGGAAAGTAGGTAGAAAGCCAGGAACTGCGTGGACTGGACACCACAGAGCAATCTGACTTTGGGCATACTTCATACAACACTCATGAAAATGTGGAACTGCTGAGATCAGCGAAATCTGTAAGTTTTTGTGGCCAGGGGACCCGCACCCCTCCCTGCCAGGCTCAGTCCCGTGGGAGGAGGGGCTGTCAGCTCCGGGAAGGAGAAGGGAGAACTGCAGTGGCAGCCCTTATCAGAAACTCATTCTACTGATCCAAACTCCAACCATAGATAGACTGAGACCAGACACCAGAGAATCTGAGAGCAGCCAGCCCAGCAGAGAGGAGACAGGCATAGAAAAAAAACAACACAAAAAACTCCAAAATAAAAGCGGAGGATTTTGGAGTTCTGGTGAACATAGAAAGGGGAAGGGCAGAGCTCAGGCCCTGAGGCTCATATGCAAATCCCGAAGAAAAGCTGATCTCTCTGCCCTGTGGACCTTTCCTTAATGGCCCTAATTGCTTTGTCTCTTAGCATTTCAATAACCCATTAGATCTCTGAGGAGGGCCCTTTTTTTTAATCCTTTTTTCTTTTTCTAAAACAATTACTCTAAGAAGCCCAATACAGAAAGCTTCAAAGACTTGCAATTTGGGCAGGTCAAGTCAAGAGCAGAACTAAGAGAGCTCTGAGACAAAAAGGCAATAATTCAGTGGCTGAGAAAATTCACTAAACACCACAACTTCCCAAGAAAAGGGGGGTGTCCGCTCACAGCCATCATCCTGGTGGACAGGAAACACTCCTGCCCATCGCCAGCCCCATAGCCCAGAGCTGCCCCACACAACCCAGTGTGACGGAAGTGCTTCAAATAACAGGCACACACCACAAAACTGGGCGTGGACATTAGCCTTCCCTGAAACCTCAGCTGATTGTCCCAGAGTTGGGAAGGTGGAGCAGTGTGAATTAACAAAGCCCCATTCAGCCATCATTTCAGCAGACTGGGAGCCTCCCTACACAGCCCAGCAGCCCAGAACCGCCCTGGGGGGATGGCACTCACCTGTGACATAGCACAGTCATCCCTCAACAGAGGGCCAGGGGGTGCACGGCCTGGAAGAGGGACCCACTTGCAAGTCTCAGGAGCCATACGCCAATACCAAGGACTTGTGGGTCAGTGGCAGAGACAAACTGTGGCAGGACTGAACTGAAGGATTAGACTATTGCAGCAGCTTTAAAACTCTAGGATCACCAGGGAGATTTGATTGTTAGAGCCACCCCCGCTCCCTGACAGCCCAGAAACACGCCCCATATACAGGGCAGGCAACACCAACTACACACACAAGCTTGGTACACCAATTGGACCCCACAAGACTCACTCCCCCACTCACCAAAAAGGCTAAGCAGGGGAGAACTGGCTTGTGGAGAACAGGTGGCTCATGGACGCCACCTGCTGGTTAGTTAGAGAAAGTGTACTCCACGAAGCTGTAGATCTGATAAATTAGAGATAAGGACTTCAATTGGTCTACAAATCCTAAAAGAACCCTATCAAGTTCAGCAAATGCCAAGAGGCCAAAAACAACAGAAAATTCTAAAGTATATGAAAAAACCAGACGGTATGGATAACCCAAGCCCAAGCACCCAAATCAAAAAACCAGAAGAGACACAGCACCTAGAGCAGCTACTCAAAGAACTAAAGATGAACAATGAGACCATAGTACGGGATACAAAGGAAATCAAGAAGACCCTAGAAGAGCATAAAGAAGACATTGCAAGACTGAATAAAAAAATGGATGATCTTATGGAAATTAAAGAAACTGTTGACCAAATTAAAAAGATTCTGGACACTCATAGTACAAGACTAGAGGAAGTTGAACAATGAATCAGTGACCTGGAAGATGACAGAATGGAAAATGAAAGCATAAAAGAAAGAATGGGGAAAAAAATTGAAAAAATCGAAACGGACCTCAGGGATATGATAGATAATATAAAACGTCCTAATATAAGACTCATTGGTGTTCCAGAAGGGGAAGAAAAGGGTAAAGGTCTAGGAAGAGTATTCAAAGAAATTGTTGGGGAAAACCTCCCAAATCTTCCAAACAACATAAATACACAAATCATAAATGCTCAGTGAACTACAAATAGAATAAATCCAAATAAACCCACTCTGAGACATATTCTGATCACACTGTCAAACACAGAAGAGAAGGAGCAAGTTCTGAAAGCAGCAAGAGAAAAGCAATTCACCACATACAAAGGAAACAGCATAAGACTAAGTAGTGACTACTCAGCAGCCACCATGGAGGCAAGAAGGCAGTGGCACGATATATTTAAAATTCTGAGTGAGAAAAATTTCCAGCCAAGAATACTTTATCCAGCAAAGCTCTCCTTCAAATTTGAGGGAGAGCTTAAATTTTTCACAGACAAACAAATACTGAGAGAATTTGCTAACAAGAGACCTGCCCTACTGGAGATACTCAAGGAAGCCCTACAGACAGAGCAACAAAGAAAGGACAGAGAGACTTGGAGAAAGGTTCAGTACTAAAGAGATTCGGTATGGGTACAATAAAGGATATTAATAGAGAGAGGGGAAAAATATGACAAACATAAACCAAAGGATACGATGGCTGATTCAAGAAATGCCTTCACGGTTATAACGTTGAATGTAAATGGATTAAACTCCCCAATTAAAAGATATAGATTCGCAGAATGGATCAAAAAAAAATGAACCATCAATATGTTGCATACAAGAGACTCATCTTAGACACAGGGACACAAAGAAACTGAAAGTGAAAGGATGGAAAAAAATATTTCATGCAAGCTACAGCCAAAAGAAAGCAGGTGTAGCAATATTAATCTCAGATAAAATAGACTTCAAATGCAGGGATGTTTTGAGAGACAAAGAAGGCCACTACATACAAATAAAAGGGGCAATTCAACAAGAAGAAATAACAATCGTAAATGTCTATGCACCCAATCAAGGTGCCACAGAATACATGAGAGAAAGACTGGCAAAACTAAAGGGAGCAATTGATGTTTCCACAATAATTGTGGGAGACTTCAACACATCACTCTCTCCTATAGATAGATCAACCAGACAGAAGATCAATAAGGAAATTGAAAACCTAAACAATCTGATAAATGAATTAGATTTAACAGACATATACAGGACATTACATCCCAAATCACCAGGATACACATACTTTTCTAGTGCTCATGGAACTTTCTCCAGAATAGATCATATGCTGGGACATAAAACAAGCCTCAATAAATTTAAAAAGATTGAAATTATTCAAAGCACATTCTCTGACCACAATGGAATACAATTAGAAGTCAATAACCATCAGAGACTTAGAAAATTCACAAATACCTGGAGGTTAAACAACACACTCCTAAACAATCAGTGGGTTAAAGAAGAAATAGCAAGAGAAATTGCTAAATATATAAAGACGAATGAAAATGAGAACACAACATACCAAAACCTATGGGATGCAGCAAAAGCA
Source organism: Choloepus didactylus (assembly GCF_015220235.1). Lineage (NCBI taxonomy): Eukaryota > Metazoa > Chordata > Mammalia > Pilosa > Megalonychidae > Choloepus > Choloepus didactylus. The sequence goes on along the minus strand of NC_051334.1, from coordinate 157,406,104 downwards.
GTGCTGAGGGGGAAATTTATAGCACTAAACGCATATATTAAAAAGGAAGAAAGAGCCAAAATCAAAGAACTAATGGATCAACTGAAGAAGCTAGAAAATGAACAGCAAACCAATCCTAAACCAAGCAGAAGACAAGAAATAACAAGGATTAAAGCAGAAATAAATGAAATAGAGAACAAAAAAACAATAGAGAGGATAAATATCACCAAAAGTTGGTTCTTTGAGAAGATCAACAAGATTGACAAGCCCCTAGCTAGACTGACAAAATCAAAAAGAGAGAAGACCCATATAAGCAAAATAATGAATGAAAAAGGTGACATAACTGCAGATCCTGAAGAAATTAAAAAAATTATAAGAAGATATTACGAACAACTGTATGGCAACAAACTGGATAATGTAGAAGAAATGGACAATTTCCTGGAAACATATGAACAACCTAGACTGACCAGAGAAGAATTAGAAGACCTCAACCAACCCATCACAAGCAAAGAGATCCAATCAGTCATCAAAAATCTTCCCACAAATAAATGCCCAGGGCCAGATGGCTTCACAGGGGAATTCTACCAAACTTTCCAGAAAGAACTGACACCAATCTTACTCAAACTCTTTCAAAACATTGAAGAAAATGGAACACTACCTTACTCATTTTATGACGCTAACATCAATCTAACACCAAAACCAGGCAAAGATGCTACAAAAAAGGAAAACTACCGGCCAATCTCCCTAATGAATATAGATGCAAAAATCCTCAAGAAAATACTTGCAAATCGAATCCAAAGACACATTAAAAAAATCATACACCATGACCAAGTGGGGTTCATTCCAGGCATGCAAGGATGGTTCAACATAAGAAAATCAATCAATGTATTACAACACATTAACAAGTCAAAAGGGAAAAATCAATTGATCATCTCAATAGATGCTGAAAAAGCATTTGACAAAATCCAACATCCGTTTTTGATAAAAACACTTCAAAAGGTAGGAATTGAAGGAAACTTCCTCAACATGATAAAGAGCATATATGAAAAACCCACAGCCAGCATAGTACTCAATGGTGAGAGACTGAAAGCCTTCCCTCTAAGATCAGGAACAAGACAAGGATGCCCGCTGTCACCACTGTTATTCAACGTTGTGCTGGAAGTGCTAGCCAGGGCAATCCGGCAAGACAAAGAAATAAAAGGCATCCAAATTGGAAAAGAAGTAAAACTGTCATTGTTTGCAGATGATATGATCTTATATCTGGAAAACCCCGAGAAATTGACAATACAGCTACTAGAGCTAATAAACAAATTTAGCAAAGTAGCGGGATATAAGATTAATGCACATAAGTCAGTAATGTTTCTATATGCTAGAAATGAACAAACTGAAGAGACACTCAAGAAAAAGATACCATTTTCAATAGCAACGAAAAAAATCAAGTACCTAGGAATAAACTTAACCAAAGATGTAAAAGACCTATACAAAGAAAACTACATAACTCTACTAAAAGAAATAGAAGGGGACCTTAAAAGATGGAAAATATTCCATGTTCATGGATAGGAAGACTAAATGTCATTAAGATGTCAATTCTACCCAAACTCATCTACAGATTCAATGCAATCCCAATCAAAATTCCAACAACCTACTTTGCAGACTTGGAAAAGCTAGTTATCAAATTTATTTGGAAAGGGAAGATGCCTCGAATTGCTAAAGACACTCTAAAAAAGAAAAACGAAGTGGGAGGACTTACACTCCCTGACTTTGAAGCTTATTATAAAGCCACAGTTGCCAAAACAGCATGGTACTGGCACAAAGATAGACATATAGATCAATGGAATCGATTTGAGAATTCAGAGATAGACCCTCAGATCTATGGCCGACTGATCTTTGATAAGGCCCCCAAAGTCACTGAACTGAGTCATAATGGTCTTTTCAACAAATGGGGCTGGGAGAGTTGGATATCCATATCCAAAAGAATGAAAGAGGACCCCTACCTCACCCCCCTACACAAAAATTAACTCAAAATGGACGAAAGATCTCAATATAAAAGAAAGTACCATAAAACTCCTAGAAGATAATGTAGGAAAACATCTTCAAGACCTTGTATTAGGCGGCCACTTCCTAGACTTTACACCCAAAGCACAAGCAACAAAAGAGAAAATAGATAAATGGGAACTCCTCAAGCTTAGAAGTTTCTGCACCTCAAAGGAATTTCTCAAAAAGGTAAAGAGGCAGCCAACTCAATGGGAAAAAATTTTTGGAAACCATGTATCTGACAAAAGACTGATATCTTGCATATATAAAGAAATCCTACAACTCAATGACAATAGTACAGTCGGCCCAATTATAAAATGGGCAAAAGATATGAAAAGACAGTTCTCTGAAGAGGAAATACAAATGGCCAAGAAACACATGAAAAAATGTTCAGCTTCACTAGCTATTAGAGAGATGCAAATTAAGACCACAATGAGATACCATCTAACACCGGTTAGAATGGCTGCCATTAAACAAACAGGAAACTACAAATGCTGGAGGGGATGTGGAGAAATTGGAACTCTTATTCACTGTTGGTGGGACTGTATAATGGTTCAGCCACTCTGGAAGTCAGTCTGGCAGTTCCTTAGAAAACTAGATATAGAGTTACCATTCGATCCAGCGATTGCACTTCTCGGTATATACCCGGAAGGTTGGAAAGCAGTGACACGAACAGATATCTGCATGCCAATGTTCATAGCAGCATTATTCACAATTGCCAAGCGATGGAAACAACCCAAATGTCCTTCAACAGATGAGTGGATAAATAAAATGTGGTATATACACACGATGGAATACTACGCGGCAGTAAAAAGGAACGATCTCGTGAAACATATGACAACATGGATGAACCTTGAAGACATAATGCTGAGTGAAATAAGCCAGGCACAAAAAGAGAAATATTATATGCTACCACTAATGTGAACTTTGAAAAATGTAAAACAAATGGTTTATAATGTAGAATGTAGGGGAACTAGCAATAGAGAGCAATTAAGGAAGGGGGAACAATAATCCAAGAAGAACAGGTAAGCTATTTAACGTTCTGGGGATGCCCAGGAATGACTATGGTCTGTTAATTTCTGATGGATATAGTAGGAACAAGTTCACAGAAATGTTGCTATATTAGGTAACTTTCTTGGTGTAAAGTAGGAACATGTTGGAAGTTAAGCAGTTATCTTAGGTTAGTTGTCTTTTTCTTACTCCCTTGTTATGGTCTCTTTGAAATGTTCTTTTATTGTATGTTTGTTTTCTTTTTAACTTTTTTTCATACAGTTGAATTAAAAAAGAAGGGAAAGTTAAAAAAAAAAAGAAAAACAAGGAAAAAAAGATGTAGTGCCCCCTTGAGGAGCCTGTGGAGAATGCAGGGGTATTGGCCTACCCCACCTCGATGGTTGCTAACATGACCACAGACATAGGGGACTGGTGGTTTGATGGGTTGAGCCCTCTACCATAGGTTTTACCCTTGGGAAGACGGTTGCTGCAAAGGAGAGGCTAGTCCTCCCTATAATTGTGCCTAAGAGCCTCCTCCCGAATGCCTCTTTGTTGCTCACATGTGGCCCTCTCTCTCTGGCTAAGCCAACTTGAAAGGTGAAATCACTGCCCTCCTCCCCCCTACGTGGGATCAGAGACCCAGGGGAGTGAATCTCCCTGGCAACGTGGAATATGACTCCCGGGGAGGAATGTAGACCTGGCATCGTGGGACGGAGAACATCTTCTTGACCAAAAGGGGGATGTGAAAGGAAATGAAATAAGCTTCAGTAGCAGAGAGATTCCAAAAGGAGCCGAGAGGTCACTCTGGTGGGCACTCTTACGCACACTTTAGACAACCCTTTTTAGGTTCTAAAGAATTGGGGTAGCTGGTGGTGGATACCTGAAACTATCAAACTACAACCCAGAACCCATGAATCTCGAAGACAGTTGTATAAAAATGTAGCTTATGAGGGGTGACAATGGGATTGGGAAAGCCATAAGGACCACACTCCACTTTGTCTAGTTTGTGGATGGATGAGTAGAAAAATAGGGGAAGGAAACAAACAGACAAAGGTACCCAGTGTTCTTTTTTACTTCAATTGCTCTTTTTCACTCTAATTATTATTCTTGTTATTTTTGTGTGTGTGCTAATGAAGGTGTCAGGGATTGATTTAGGTGATGAATGTACAACTATGTAATGGTACTGTGAACAATCGAAAGTACGATTTGTTTTGTATGACTGTGTGGTATGTGAATATATCTCAATAAAATGAAGATTAAAAAAAAAAAAAAAAAAAACTCTTAGAAGAGAGCCCTGTTGCTGCAGCAGCCATTGGAGGTGTCCTCAACATGATGAAGCTCATCATCCCTGATGACTATTCTCAGGCCAGTGAGTGGGCAGCCTACATCAGGAACTGCATCATCCAGTTTAACCCAGGGCCAGACAAGTACTTCACTCTGGGGCTCCCCACTGGGAGCACCCCACTTGGCTGCTACAAGAAGCTAATTGAATACTATAAGAACAGGGACCTGTCCTTCAAGTATGTGAAAACCTTCAACATGGATGAGTATGTGGGCCTTACTCAAGACCACCCAGAGAGTTACTGTTCCTTCACATGGAACAACTTCTTCAAGCATGTTGACATCCATCCAGAAAACACCCATATTCTGGATGGGAATGCAGCCGACCTGAAGGTGGAGTATGATGGCTTTGAAGAGAAGATCACAGCTGCAGGTAGGATTGAGCTGTTTGTTGGACACCTTGGCCCTGATGGACACATCACCTTCAATGAAAGGGGCTCCAGTCTGGTGTCCAGGACCCATGTGAAGACACTGGCCATGGACACCATCCTGGCCAATGCCAGGTTCTTTGATGGAGATCTCACCAAGGTGCCCACCATGGCCCTGATGGTGGGCATGGGCACCATCATGGATGCTAGAGAAATGATGATCCTCATCATGGGTGCACACAAGGCATTTGCTCTGTACAAGGCCATTGAGGAGGAGGTGAGCCACATGTGGACCATGTCTGCCTTCCAGCAGCATCCCCACAGAGTGTGTATGATGAGGATGCCACCCTAGAGATGAAAGTGAAGACAGTCAAGTATTTCAAAGGTTTAATGTTTGTTCATAACAAGTTGGTGGATCCCTTGTACAGTATCAAGGAGAAGGAAACAGAGAAAAGCCACCATACAGTGATTAGCCTGTGCTGCATCTAGTATCAAGTACCTCATAGGAGTGGGAAGTTTCTTCTGGAAGTGGTCTTTAGGACAGAATTTTAGTTCTCCAATCTAGTATTATTATTCCAGATAAGTGGGTGAACCTTTTGTTCTTAGCTATGAGGCTTGAAGCCTAGTCCTACAGTTTGGCTACTGGGAGAATGACTTGCTTATAACCTACTCTGATTCAGTAAAAATCTCTGAAAAATGTACTCCATCATCTTAGTGTCTGCCACACCTATGTTAGGAGTTTTTAACTTTTTATTCTGTCTCTGACACTGTTCACATGAACAACACACTTCCTTCAGGAACCTCTATAATTTTATGCACTGATTCTCAATTAAGAGGGAATTAGGGGCTTGTATTTACTGGACAGTACCTCTTTTGAGAGTCTTGAGAACCTCTTGAGCAGGGCTGCCACCTTATTTGAGAATCACTGCTCTAGACTGTCTAAAATAAGTATAGGGAAGCAGTTCTTCTCATCAATAGCAAGTGCCATGGAAAGAAAACTTGCTTCCTTCCTTCTTCCCAGTTTTCTTTTTTTTTGCCCTGCTCTCAGAGGTGACCTTTTATGAACTTGGAGTACTCCTTCAGGGAGGATTTTAATGTTGTAGGCTGGCAACACTAAGAAGAAGTCTTTTGATGATGAACCCAGAGCCCCAGTGGGCCAAGTTAAATCAAACTCCTCTCCCTTTGTGATCCTTGAGCACTAGGTGGAGGAAGGCAGAAACTCTTTTCCCACCAGAGCCCTGTGTTTTTGTTCATAGGTCTCACAGTGGCTCTTCTCTTTAACTGTACACACATTAGAAGTTAGGAGGTCCACTGGGGCAAGAGACACTGCCATGATTTCAGTGTTGGTGTTCAGTCAAGGTGATAAGCAGCTCAGGTTTGAGTATAGATACAAAACATGAGGCATGCTCTCCTGCTCCCATAAGAACTGCGTGACAAGACAACATACAAAATGCTTCTAAAGCTGCCTGATGTTCTTTCCCCCATGACAGTACTCTTTATAAGAACCCTCTCCGGCTCATGTGGTGTGGTCTGTTTCCAGAGCATCAGGACGTACAACCCCTATGACCATTTGTCCTTCACCCCTTGTTCATAAAATGAGTCTATTGCTCTGCCTTCCTTTTACTCCCTGAATCCTTCATGGAGTGGCTGCTGCTTTCTCCCACCTGTTTTCATGCCTATTTGCAGCTGCTGTTGCCCTATTTCTAGGAAAGGTCCTGGCTCAGGCCACTTCTATTGTGCCATGTTTGGTAACAATTCAGTTCAGTTCTGTCTGAAGCTTTTATATATGATGATTGCTGTCATTCTGTTTTAAACTAATGGTTCAAAGAACTTGTTTACAATGTGATATTTTCTATTAAATCCAGTATTTTCAAATAAAATAAAAAAAAAACTCTTAGAAGAAACTATAAGGAATCATCTTCAGAACCTTGTTTTAGGCTATGGTTTCTGAAATTTTACACACAAAGCACAAGTAATAAAAGAAAATATAGATAAATGGATATCATCAAAATTAAAAGGAAATTTATTTTTAAGCTTCATAACTCATTATTTATAATGTTACTTAAATTTTTCAGATTGAGGTCAAAATTTGGAAAACTTCTATCAAGTTTATTCATACTTAACTGATGAGATTTAGACTAATTTTCTACAGAGTAGATTCTAGGTTTCAAACCTTGCTTTTCCTTCACTGCTCACACATTTCTGATACCAGGTTTGGAGAACATGTTTCTATTGTGATAAAAAACTACACCTTCTTGCCATGCCATGCACAGAAGTATTCCTATTAAGCATTCCTATGCTGGAATGCTACTAAAACATAAGTATACATGGAAGTGACTGGACAACAGTATATGTAAGTGTATAATATACACAAACACATACAAATACAAACCTTCCTATATATGTGTGTGAATATGTCTATAACTATAATTATACCTATAACTATATATCCTAAGATATCCAAGCAAAATATATACCCAACTCACCTTTCCCTTAGGTCAATCCCCAAAATGACCATGCACACTCCAGTGACACTGATATAAGTGCAAGTTTAAAAAAAGAGATGCTGAGATGAATACTGAAGCTCAAATGTCTCATTTTTTCCAAATATATATGATTCTGTGAACATATTGTTAAGGTTCTTCCCTTTAAGGGCCTTGGAAGGGCCTGAGGAAGTCAGGGAACCTAAAGCCCAAGTTTCATGAGCTTCATTGTAAATCTGCAACTGATAATAAGAAAAACATTTAAATGTAATTGCTTCATAACTCTCTTAAGAACATTTGCTTATACTCTATATTTTCCTCAGTTCTTTATTTAGTATTATTTATTTTATAGCATATCCTTATCATTTTTAAAATCATAATTTTGACTCATATTTTAAACTATAGTTACTCTTTTTCTAGATAAAATAATTAAATTAAGCAGTATACTTACTCCTCTGTGAATATCTCAAAATATATTTCTGCTGCCCTCATAATTGAATAATAGCTTGGCTGGATATAGAATTACCTTGACATTTTCTTTCTCCTCAAAATACCATGGTTACTGTCCAATTGTTTCCCAGGCTTTGATAGGGATCAGATGATAAAATTCATATTTGTTTCTTTTTTTGCTAGTCTGCATTTGGTTTGCTTGTTTTTTTTTTTTTTTTAAATTGTTCATTTGTTGGGTTGTATATTTATAGGAATTTTCTTTTTTCCTTCATATCAAACAGTTATACATAGGCATGAATTTCTTTTCATTAATTTTATTTTATACTCAGTAAGACCTTTCTTCCTACAATTTTTGTTTATTTTTCCTAAATTTTCCATATCTTTTTCTTGTGGAATTTCATATATATATATATGAAATATATGCATAATAATAAATTAGTTTGTTTATTACTATATAGCAAAATTATGTGATTTAGTTTTAGGGCTTTGAATAAAAGAAGCCTAGTTTTGAGTCCCAACCTTACTGTTTACTATCTATGTGACTTTTGGAAAGCTACTTTTGCTCACAATGCTTCCATTTCCTAACCAATAAAGCAATAATAATAATAATAACAATATCTACTCCATAGGGTTGCTGAGAGGAATAAATGAGCTATAACATGTAACAGATTTAGAACAATTCCTAGAATATAATAGCCACTCAATAAAATCTGATATATTAAATTATTTTCCCATCACATTTTTTTAATTTCATGAACATATTATTAATCTCTAAGAATTTTTCCCTGATTCTATTTATTCCTTTTCATCTTCTTTGTCACTATTTTATTGGTTTTGTAGATTTAACAGCTACTATAAATTCTATATTACATTCTATAAATTCTATATAAACTCTATTATACTATATATTCTCACTGAAATACACATCTATGTATTAGAGATTTTCTAAAGTTTTCTCTGATTATTGTTTGTTTGTTTCTGACATATTTGTTTTATGTAACTTAATTTCATAGATCATTGAAATTCCAGAGCAAAATTTCCCAGGGGAAGCAATTGATAAACTGTGGCAGACACACTGTTGCTTCTTCATTCTGTTTTACTCTCCCTGATTATGGAAGCCCACTAAAATATTTTCACCTAAATTCATTCTCTGGCATTCGTATGAATGAATACTCCTTGACAGGTACATCTAAGACCTCTTTATAGCAGGTAGTTCTCCTTGGCTAATAGAGTACTACTAGTTGATTTCAGGAGACGATGGAAAGTTTCCAGTATTGGGTGGCAGCTGGTCTTCTTGGAGACAGATGAATGGTCAAAAACCATCAAACCACTGAATGTGTTTAGTTTGGTCAGAGCAGTATTATTTTTTCTTAAATTCCTTCAGATACTGCATATACACTCAATTTCTCCTCAGTCCCAACTATTCTTTGTTGGTTTTACACAAGGGCTATTTCACTTATTTCCACTATCTTTCCTGTAGGCACTTAAGATTGTGATTCCTGAACTGGCATAATGTCTGCACAAGCTAACTTCATGGTAAATATCAGGATTGGAGAGATGACATGAAGTAATGTCTAAATCTGCCACTTGGGCATTAATTGATCAATCCATTCAGAAAATATTCATTGAGTGTCAACTGTGTGTCAGAAACAGGGAAAAGTGCTAAGGATAGAGCAGAAAACAAAATAGACATAGCCATTGGCCCTCTTGGAGCTAGAAGTATAGTAGAAGAAAGAAAATTTGCATGATAGTTATATAAATTAAAAATTGAAATGCTGATTTACCAATCTGGAAGTAGGTGGAAAATGAAAAGAAGAGAGAGGTGCAAAAGAGAGATAATGAGAAAACAGAAAGAGAAAGAGAGAGAAGGAAAGAGGGGAGGGGATAATATTAAAGTGGAGACTTCAGTAGGAGACCAAAGAAATCCTCTGCACTTGTGATAACATTTAATAGCCATAAAAAACTTTTGTGATTTGGGCCCAGTTAGATATTTAAACACAAAGGTGATATAAACCTCTATTTACCAGGCAAACCAACTACATTTGGCAATCTGGCTAATGGTCTCTTTTCAACTACTGCTTCTCTGTATCTACTGTATTTTTGTTTGTCTAAAAACAAAATATTTTTGCTGAGGAAAAAATGGCTTTCTAACATGGTCACCATGTAAACTTGTGGAAGAAGTAAGAGACCTAAATCAAATGCAGATAATACAGCTTTTGCAGAAATATTAAAACTTCAAAGCACACAGAGGTTTCATTTTGCCAACTCCTTTTCTTTGATATATATACGGGATTGGAATGAAGATTTATATTCTTTATAGCTTGCCTGGAATGTATATACAAAAATAATAGGGCCATCTTCTCTAATTCCTGTCCCACAAATAATAAAACATTGATATTTTCCTTGTTATTCTGGACTTCCCAACAAAAACAAATATATTCCAGATGGATGAAGATATGTCATGACCTTTGTGAACATAAAAAATAATGTGAGAAAGTTACTGTTTTTCACCATGAACAGAATAATATAAAATTGGTATTTTTTTCTTTAAATAATTTTTATTTTAATTGTTTCAAGTCAGTCCTTTTGACACCATTGCAGTCTTCAAAATGTACAATTTTCTTTTTTATCTGAGGTCTTCCTTTGCCAGTGTCTATCTATCTACCTACCCATCTACCTACTTACCTATTCAAAACTTTATGCAGAATTATTCACATGAAAATTGACAGAACATACCTAAGTGCAGAGAAAAACTTGAATCATGGCTAAAACATGAAACTTTGACAAAACTTTGATTTTTTTAAAGCATGTTGGTAAAGAAGTAGTGGTCTGCAGTTAGAATTGGAGTTAAATCCTTGCTGTTTCACTTCCTAGCTGAGTGATTTGGGCCAAATTAGTTAACTCTTTGAGCCTCAGTTTACCAGTCTATAAAATAGGGATGAAAAATATCTGTCTCATTGGACTGTGAGGGTGTTAAATGACATAATGCATGGAATGTACTTATTACACTACCTGACTCATAGTAAATGCTCAAAAATACTTTTAATATTAGTATTAAAATATCTTTCAAATTCATTAACAAGATCATTTAAATTATTATTACTTTGAAATATTCTGATCTGTTGATCCATTTATAAATGAATAGGTTTATGTACATGGCCACTGATATAGCTCACTAATTAATCTGATACCAGCCCAGTTAACCATCTCTGCTATGCTGTCAACTAGCCAGATCAATTCAAACTTCCTCAGTCATAAATTTATTGAAGCAGCTTATAAAATCACTTTCTCATTTCTTAACTGTCTTACTAAAGCTGCATCTTGGAGCTTGTGGTTTCCCAACAATTGAGCTGAGTTATCATAACAGGTCTAAATTGCAGACCATTGTTTACTAATGAAGGTGACCCAGCTGGTATTCAACCCAGTAATAAGATGAGAGGAGACCAAATTCCTGATTGGAGTTTACCTGAGCTCCCAAAGGAACTCCCAGGGTAGAAATTCCCAGTGGCTTATGGACACAATTTTTTTCTCATGTTAAAAATGGATAGAGGAGTGGGGCAAGATGGTTGAGTGGTGAGGTGTGGGTTTTAGTTACTCCTCTGGAGCAGTTGGTAGATAGCCAGGAACAGAGTTAAAAGGACACTGCAGAGGAATTTTAGTTCGGACATACTTCATACAACACTAATGAACACATGGAGCAGTGAGATCATTGATACCTGTAAGTTCTCACACCCAGGGGGCCCATGCCCCTCTCTGCAAGGCACAATCCTGAGGGAGGAGGAGATGTCAGTGCTGGGAACCAGGAGGGAGAACAGCAGTTGCAGCACTAATTAACAAACTCAGACAGCTGACCAAAAACTCCAACCATAGATAAACTGAGACCAGACACTGGAGAATCTGGGAGCAGTCATCCTGGCAGAGAGGAAATTGGGCTAGCAAAAACAGCAGAAAAATAAAAAGAGACTTTAGGAGTTGGTGGTAAAAGTAATATGGAGAAGGGCTGGGCTCAAACAGAATCAGGCACATATGCAATCCCAGGGGGCCAGGCCCCTACTCTGAAAAGCTAGTTTTTCTGGTTTCTTGATTGCTCCTTAATCAACCTCAACTCCTTGTCTTTTTGCATCTCAATAGCCCATCAGAACTGCAAGGATTGTAAATAGTCTATACTAGGCCTTTTTTTTTTCCTTTTTTCTTTCTTTTTTATTTTTTTCTCTTTTTCTTAAATAACTATTTTAAGAAGCCCATTACAGAAAGACTCAAAATACTTGCAATTTGGGCTGAGACAAGAGCAGAGCTAAGATAGCTCTGAGCGACAAAGCTGTAAGTCTATTGGCAGAGAAAATTTGCTAAAGACCATAACTTCCCAAGAAAATGGGGGAATGGTCCAGCTCCAGTGGCAGCCTTCTTTGGGGAATTCAGATCCCAGGGGCTGGAATTCAGAAACCGGTTTCAGTCAGCCATGCCCCTGACAGGGTAAGGGTCACCAGGAGAAATAAAGGCTCCATACTTTCTCACACTGGTGGGGGAGCTGCAGGTTGACAAGGACCACCTGCTGGATAGGATAAGAAAAGCACAGAGTTTAAAGGCCTCACAGGAAGGTCTCATTCTCAAGGAAACACTATACCCTCCTCCTGAGACCTGGGCCTCTCTGGACTGGGAAAAACTGACTGGAGTTGACCATATCTGAGGAGACTCTCACACAAAAAGAGAAACAAGAGGTGAAAAACTCCAATCAACAAAATAGAACCTAAGTTAGAGGCCTAGAATAAGCTGAACTAATCACCAAAGGTTAGAAAACAAAGCCAACCAATAAGAAAACCCTAGGTAAAAGAGTGAAAATGAGCTCCAGAATAAACTAATCAAGAAAGTCAGATGCTTAGACAGCTCAAGATAATGAACCATACTAGGAATCATGAAAATATGGACCAGCCAAAGGAACAAACTAATGGTTCAACCAAGATACAGGAGTTGAAGCAACTAATGCTAAATAAATTCAATGAACTGAAGGAAGAACTAAAGATGTAAAAACAAATCTAAATGAATTCAAAAATCAATGAACTGAGGGAAGATATAGCAAAAGAGATATGGAAGACACTGGATGGACATAGAGAAGTCATAACTTGAAAAAAACAAATGGCAGAACTTATGGGAAGGAAGGGCATAGTGGAGGAGATGAAAAAGACAATGGAGGGATACAGTAGTAGATTTGAACAGGCAGAAGAAAGGATAAGAGAATTGGAACACCAGACATTTGAATTCATACACACAAAAGAATCGATGGCGAAAAGAATGGAAAAATATGAGCGGGGACTTAGGGAGCTGAGTGACAACATCATGTGCACAAATACATGTGTTATGGGTGTCCCAGAGGGAAAAGAGAGGGGAAAAGGGGCATAAAGAATAATAGAAGAAGTAATCACTGAAAATTTCTCAACTCTTATGAAAGACAGAAAATTACAGATTCAAGAAGTACAGCACACCTGTGTCAGTTTGAATGTATTATGTCCCCCAAAACACCATTATCTTTGATGTGATCTTGTGTGGGCAGACATATTAGTGCTGATTAGATTGTAAATCTTTGATTGAACATTTCCATGGAGCTACGACCCACCCAACTGTAGGTGATAACTCTGATTAGATAATTTCAATGGAGGTGTGGCCCTGCCCATTCAGCTTGGACCTTGATTAGTTTACTAGAGCACTACATAAACTCAGACAGAAGGAGTAAGCTTGCTACAGCAAACAAGGACACTTTAAAGAATGCACAGGGGTTCAGAGAGGAGCTGTGGCTGAGAGACAGTTTGAAGATGCTTGTTCAAAGCACACTTTTGCTCCAGAGATGCTAAAAGAGGAAAAGAATGCCCGAAGAGCAACATTTTGAAGAATACCATTTTGAAATGCAACCTGGGAGCAAGCAGTTGCCAGACACATGCCTTCCCAGCTAACAGAAGTTTCCCAGATGCCATTAGCCATCCTCCCAGTGAAGGTACCTGATTGTTTATGCATTACCTTGGACACTTTATGCCCTTAAGACTGTAACTGTGTAACAGAATAAACCCACTTTTTAAAAAGCCAATCCATTTCTGGTGTTTTGCAAAAAGGCAGCATTAGCAAACCAGAACAACACTCTAAACAAAATAGACCCCAATAGATCTACTCCAAGACACTTACTAATCAGATTGTCCAATGTCAAAGACAAAGAGAGAATTCTGCAAGCAGCAAAAGAAAATCAATCCATCATATACAAGGGAAGCTTGATAAGACTATATCCAGATTTCTCCACAGAAACCATGGAGGCAAGAAGAGAGTGGTATGATATATTTAAGATACTGAAATAGAAGAACTGCCAACCAAGAATTGTATATCCTACAAAACTGTCCTTCAAAAATGAGTGTGAAATTAGAATATTTTCAGACAGACACTGAGAGAGTTTGTGAATAGGAGACCAGTGCTACAAGAAATAATAAAGGGAGTGCTACAGGCTGATAGGAAAAGACAGGAGAAAGAGGTTTGGAGAAGAGTATAGAAATGAAGATTATCAGGAAGAGGAAAAAGAGAGAGAGGAAAAAAATAAGACATGACATATAAAATCCAAAAGACAAAATGGTAGAAGAAAGTACTGCCCTTAGAGAATAACACTAAATGTTAATGGATTAAACTTCCCAATAAAAAGTCATGGACTGGCAGAATAGATTAAAAAACAGGACCCATCTATATGCTGCATATAAGAAACTCACTTTAGACAAAAGGACAAAAATAGGCTGAAAGTGAAAGTTGGGAAAAATATATTTCATGCAAACAGCAACCAGAAAAATTGGGAGTAGCTATATTAATATAAGACAAATTATACTCCAAAGGAGAAAATATTAAAAGAGACAAAGAAAGATACTATATATTAATAAAAGGGTCAATTCATCAAGAAAACATAACAACCATAAATATTTATGCACCAAGCCAGAGTGCCCCAAAATTCATGAGGCAAACACTGAGAACACTGAAATGAGAAGTAGATGACTCTACAATAATAGTTGGAGACTTCAATACACTGCTCTCATCAATGGCTAGAATATCTAGAGAGAGGATCAACAAGGAATTGGACATGTTGAATTGTATGATAAATGAAATAGAATGGACATTTATAGAACACTATACCTCACAACAGCAGGATACACATTCATCTCAAGTGCTCATGGAAAATTCTGTATGATAGACCACATACTGGGTTACAAAGCAAGTCTCAACAAATTTAAAAATATTGATATTATAAAAAAGACCACTATCAGAACACAATGGAATGAAATTGGGAGTAAATAACAGGCAAAAGATTGTAAAATTCACAAATATATGGAGACTAAACAACACATTCTTAGAAAACCAGTGGGTAAAGGAAGAAATTACAAGAGAAATTAGAAAATACCCCAAGGCAAATGACAATGAAAACACAACATATCAAAACTTATGGTATGCAGCAAAGGGAGTGCTGAGAGAGAAATTTATTGCCCTAAATGCCTATATGAAAAGAGAAGAGAGAGAAAAAATCTGTAGTGTGTTTTTGCACTAGTAATGTGCAACAAGAGGAAAAAATAAAAAAAAAATCCATTTACAATAGCAACCAAAAGAATCAAGTATTTTATTCAAAAATTGGAGTGGCCTTAATGAAGGCCACAAAGATGAATACAAAGAAAACTACAAGAAACTGCTAAAAGAAATCAAGCAGGACCTGAAAAATTGAAGAACATACTGTGTTCATGGATTGGAAAACTAAATATCATTAAGATGTCAACTCTACCTAAACTGATTTGTAGATTCAATTCAATACCAATTAAAATCCCAACAACTTAATTTGCAGAAATAGAAAAACCAATAACCAAATTTATTTGGAAGGGCAAGGTGCCCTGAATAGCCAAAAATATCTTGAGAGAGGAATGAAGTGGGAAGTCTCACACTACCTGACTTTGAAGCATATTACAAAGCTACAGTTCTCAAAATAGCATGGTACTGGCATAAGGATAGAGATACTGAGCAATGGAATTGAATTGAGTGTTCATAACTAGACTCTCACTTCTATGGACAACTTATCTTTGATAAGGCAGTCAAACCAAAGCAACTGGGATAGAGTAGCCTCTTCAATAAATGGTGTTTGGAGAACTGGATATCCATTTCCAAAAGAATGAAAGACGACCCCTATCTCTCACCTTATATGAAAATTAACTTCAAGTGGATCAAAGACCTAAACATAAGTGCTAAGACCACAAGACTCAGAAGAAAACATAGAGCAATATCTTAAAGATCTTGTGATCAGAGGTGTTTTCCTAGACCTTACACCCAAAATGCAAGCAACCAAAGAATAAATCAACAAATGGGATCTCCTCAAAATCAAACACTATTGTATATCAAAGGGCTTTGTTAGAAAAGTAAAAAGGCAGCCTACACAGTGGGAGACAATATTTGGAAACCACTTGTCAGATAAGGGTTTAATATCCCAAATAGACAAAATGATCATAGAACTCAACAACAGAAAGAAAAACAACCCGATTAAAAAATGGTCAAAAGACATGGACAGACACTTTTCCAAAGAGTAAATGCAATTGGTTCAAAAACATGTGAAAAAATGCTCAACTTCACTGGCTATTAGGGAAATGCAAATGGAAACCACAATGAGATATCATTTCACACCTACCATAATGGCCATTATCCCAAAACAGAAAACTACAAAGGGCTGGACGGGATGTGGAGAAAGAGGCACAATTTTTCATTGTTGGTGGGAATGTGGAATGGTGCAACCACTGTGGAAGACAGTGTGGAGTTTCCTCAGTAAGCTAAGTATAGATTTGCCACATGACCCAGCTTTCCATTCCTAGGTATATACTCAAAGGAACTGAAAGTTAAGACAAAAGTGGACCTTTGTAAACTGATGTTTAGTGTGGCATTATTCACAATTGCCAAGAGATGGAAGCAGCCTAAATGTCCATCAATGGATGAGTGGATAAACAAACTGTTGTATATACACATGATGGAATATTATGCAGCTGTAAGACAGAGAAAAGACATGGAACATATAATAACATGGATGAACCTTGAGGACATTATGTTGAGTGAAGTTAGCCAGAAACAAGAGGACAGATACTGTATGGTGTCACTAACATGAACAAACATTAGTGAGCAAACTTTGAGAGTTAAAAGCTGATAACACAGGCTACCAGGAGCTAGAAAGGGGGTAGGGATTGAGCATTTGATGCTGAAGGATTTGATGCTGAAGGACTACAGAATGTTGAGCAGGATTGATTGTATAGATCCAGAAATAGATAGCATAATACTGTGTGTTGGTAGCACAATATTATAAGTACACTGAACAAAGATGTCTGTAATAAAGCTGAAAGAGGTGGGATAGGGGAAAGTATGGCACCAGAGGTAAAGTTAGATGATAAAGACTGGGACTTTATAACTTGGCAAAAATTGGAGTGACCAATGACTTACTAAATGTACAAATATAAAAATGTTTTTACATGTGGGAGAACAAATGAATGTCAACTATACAGAGTATTGAAAAAGGGATGGTATTTGGGAAAAACATAATCAAAGCAAACTGGAGTCACTGGTTAACAGTAACATTGAAATATGCTTCCATTAAATGTAACAAAGGCAATACACTGAAGCTAATTGTGTATGAGGGGGATATAAGGGAGGGGTATGGGATTCTTGGTAGTGGTGTTGTTTTTCTGTCCTTACTATTATATTGTATTGTATGACATTTTATTTTTCTTTTTATCATTCACTAAAATACTTTTTCATAGTGATCAATATGTTCAAGTGCTGACTGGTGACAAATGTACAACCATATGATGATACCATGAACAACTGACTGTACACTGTGGAAAATTGTATGGTATATGAATATATCTCTGTAAAATTGTTGGAAAAATATAAACAGGGTAAAAGTGCTGGAGAAAACATGGAGAGAGGTATGTACCTAGTTACTGTTGATGAGCAGGCAGAATGTTGTATCCTTTCTGGAGGTCAGTGTGGGGTTTCAACAAGAAGCTAAATATGTGGGGGACATAAGGCCCTGCAACCTCGTTATGGGGTATGAACTTGGAAGATCTGAGAGCAGAGAAATGAATGGACATTTGCACACTGCTGTCTATGGAGGCAGTATTCATGATTTGCAATGGGTGGAGGTGGCCTAAGGGTACACTGACTGAGGAACAGAATGGTGAACTGTGGTGTATGCATACAATGGAATATTGAGCAACTAGGATAAGGAGTGAAGTTGTGAGACATGCAATCAGGTGAATGGATCCTGTAGACAGAATTTTGAGTGAAGTACAGCAGAAAGCAAGGCAAACCTTATAATGCCTCACCAATATGGACTAACAACATGTCAACTCAGAATTGAATCTTAGAGTACAGCCTAAGAGGAAAATGATTATTGTAATGGTCCCTAGATTTTAAGCTCTTACAGCAGTCAAATCCATTCCCGAATTGTAATGGCTATCCCCAAACTCTGAGATGTGGATCCCTTTGTGTATAACCTGATTGGTCTCTGGAACACTGGGTATCTGTGTGATGCCTGAAATTCAGACCTAGAGCTCAGAAGATATGAAATTCAGTATTAATGCATATAGCAACTGTTAAAAAAAAGCTGAGAAAGAGCCCAGACTTCAATTAGAGTTATGAATGAAGCAGATCTGGTTAAAACTAAGGCAAATAGAGGCCAAAGGGTAAAGTTTGAAACTGACTGTTCATTAAAACTTCAACTTCCATGTGAGATGAAGGGAAGAGATGTTTATTTGGTGCAGGATCTATATTTTCTAAACAATATAACTTCTTCAGTCAGTGTGTTAAAACACCACAATTACATGGAACTTTGAATAGGAAGTGACATATGGTAGGTTTGTATAGTTTAGAGTGAAATAGCAACATATCCCAAAGTAATTTGGGTGGTGAATAAAAATATATATGCAGGGCCCCCCTGAGGAGCTGGGGGAAAATGCAGAAGTGTTGGACTTCCTCACCTAGACTGTTGCTGATAGTCTCACAAGCATTGAGGACTGATTGCTTGGTATGGTGAGCCCTCTATCTTGGGGCCAGTCCTTATGAAGCTCATTACTGCAAATGAGAGGCTAAACCTGCTTATAACTGTGCCTAAATATCTCCCCCTGAGTGCCTCTTTGTTGCTCAGATGCGGCCCTTTCTCTCTAGTTAAGCCACCTCAGCAGATGAACTCACTGCCCTCCCCGTTATGTGGGACCTGACTCCCAGGGGTGTAAATCTCCCTGGCAACACAGGATATGACTCCTGGTGATGAGTGTGAACATGGCAACATGGGATTGAGAACATATTTTTGACCATAATGGGGATGTGAGATGAATCGAAGTGAAGCTTAGGTGGCTGAGAGATTTCAAATGGAGTTGAGAGGTCGCTCTGATGGACATTCTTATGCACTATATAGATAATCCTCTTTAGCTTTTAATGTATTGGAATAGCTAGAAGTAAATACCTGATACTATCAAACTCCAGCCCAGTGGCCTTGACCTTTGAAGATGATTGTATAACAATGTAGCTTACAAGGGGTGACAGTGTGATTGTGAAAACCTTGTGGATCACACTCCCTTTATCCAGTGTATGGATGGATGAGTAGAAGAATGGGGACAAAAACTAAATGAAAAATAGGGTGGAATGGGGGCATGATTTGATTCCTCCTGGGATGTTCCTCTCTAGGCTGCAGTTCCTCCAAAATGTCACTCTTAGTTGCACTTGGGATATTTGTCCTCTCTCATCTTCTCCAGAGCAAGAGTCTGCTTTCAATGGCCGTCTTCAAACTGTCTCTCATCTGCAGCTCCTGTGCTTTCTTCAAAGTGTCCCTCTTGTCTGTAGCTCCTCTTCAAAACATCACTCACAGCTGCACTGAGTTCCTTCTGTTATGTCAGCTCATTTATATGGCTCCACTGATCAACTTAGACCTACCCCAAATGGGCGGAGCAACACCTCCATGGAAATTATCCAATCAGAGTCATCACCCAAAGCTGGGTGGGGTACATTCCAAAAAAACACTCAAAGAATTACAATCTAATCAACACTGATAACATCTGCCCACACAAGATTACATCAAAGATAATGGCATTTGGGGGACACAATATATTCAAACAGGCACATTGCTTTTCAGTTGTCATTTTTTCTTGCTTTTTATTTTTCCTTTTTTTTTCTTTTTTAGCCACTTTCTCTTTTTTTTCATGGAAAAAATGGAAATGTCCTCATATAGATCATGGTGGTGAATGCATGACTCTGTGATTGTACAGGGATCCATTGTTTACTTAGGATGGAATGTATGCTGTGTGAGTAAAACTGTCTAAAATAAATAGAGGGATACAATAAGTGCTGCAGAAAATATGGAGAAAGAGATGCACATAATCACTGTTTATAGGGAAGTGGAATAGTGCAGCCCATCTGGAGGGCAGTGTGATGGTTCCACAGGCAGCTCATTATGGGGTTACCGTATGTTCCTGCAGCCCTGTTACTGGGAATATACATGGAATAATTGAAAAGGGGACATGAATGGACATTTTCAAGTGGGGTTTATGGTGGCATTATTTGTGATTCACAGTGGATGGAGGTGGCCTAAGGGTACATCGACTGATGAATGGAATGGTGCATTGTGGTATATAAATACAATGGAGTATTGAGCTGCTATAAGAAGGAATGAAGTAGTGAGGTGAATGGACATTGACGACAGTATGTTGAGTGAAATAAATCTGAAATTTAAAGAAAAACATTATAATGCCTCACTAGTATGGACTAACTATAATGTGCAAAATCTGAAAATTGAATCTGAGAGCACAGGTTATCAGGGGAAGGGTTATTGTAAAGTTTCCTGCACTGTAAGATCTTACAGCAGTTACATCTATTCCTGAGTTGAAATGGCTACTTATAAATTCTGAGATGCTGAGTTCTTTGTGTATACCTTGTCAGTCCCTGGAATTTTGGGTATCTGTATGACCCTAAAACTCAGATCCAGAGTCAAGCAGCTATAAATCTAAGCATTATGCCATACAGCAAATGTTAAAGAGTCTGCAAAAGAAATCATATTTCAATTAGAGATATGAGCAAAGTGGACTTAGTACTAAGGCAAATCAGACTAAAAAGTAAAGGACAATATTGAGAGTGTTTTAAAAATTCAACTTTTGTGTGAGACCAAAGGAAGAGATGTTTATTAGGTGCAAAAGCTATATTTTTGGTATCACATTATTTTAACTTGTACGGTTAGTTATTCAAACTCCATAATTACATGGAACTTTGAATAAGGAGTGAGATCTGGTTGGTTTTTACACGTTAGTGTGAAGCCCCAATACATCTCAGAGTAATTTGGGCAGAGAATAAAAATGTATTTGTAAATCCCCCTTGAGGGACTCAGGGGAAATGTGGAAATGTTAAACTTCTCCATGTGGGTAATTACTGGGATTCTCACAGGTATTGGGCACTACCAATTTAGAAGACCAAGCCCTCAATCTTGGGGCTTGCCCTTATGAAGTTTGCTACTGCAAAGGAGGGTCTAAGCCTACTTAGAATTGTGCCTAAGGGGCACCTGGAGAGAACCTCTTTTGTTGCTCAGATGTGGCCTCTCTCTCTAATCCAACATAGCAGGTAAACTCACTGCCCTCCCCTCTACTTGGGACATGACTCCCAGGGGTGTAAATCTTCCTGCAATGTAGGACACAACTCACAGGGATGAGCTTGGCCCTGGCATCATGGGATTGAGGGAGCTTTCTTGGGCCAACGGGGTAGGAGAAATGAAACAAAATAAAGTTCAGTGGCTGAGAGATTTCGAATAGAGTTGAGAGACCATTCTGGAGGTTATTCTTATGCATTATATAGATATCCCTTTTTAGGTTTCAGTGTACTGGAATAGCTAGAAGGAAATACCTGAAACTGTTGAACTGCAACCCAGTAGCCTTGATTCTTGAAGATGATTATATAACTATATAGCTTACATTGTGTGACTGCATGATTGTGAAAACTTCATGCCTCCCACTCCCTTTATCCAGTGTATGTACAGATGAGTAGAAAAATGAGGACAAAAAGTAAATGAGCATTAGGGAGGGATGGGGGTATGGGACTTTTTGGGTGTTCTTTTATACTTTAATTTTTATTCTTTTTGTGTGTGATAATGAAAATGTTCAAAAATTGATTGTGGTGATGAATGCACAAATATATAATGGTACTGTGTACAATTGATTGTACACTGTGAATGATTGTGTGGTTTGTGAATATATCTCAATTAAATGATTTTTTAAAGGAGATAGGAGAACAAGAACATGCCCATTTCTCTTTAAGACAGTTTGCTTATTCAAATACTTTTTTATGCTCCTTCTACTCGGTTATTTTGTGCTATTACTGTTAGAGCCTGTTTCAACTTGTTATTAATGCGTGACTATGAGGATTACTTAGTTATCTTTGTATTTTTATGAACTGTATAAAAAATTGCCAAACTGTTTACCAACCACAGTGATTTCCATAAGTAATTTATGAGAATTTCAGTTTCTCCATACCCTCTCCAACAGTTAGTATTGTCTTTTTTTTTTATTTTATCAATTTTACTGAATACGCATTGCTACCTCATTGTGGTTTTAATTTTAACTTTCCTGTGAACTAATGATTAAGCATTTTTTCATGTGCTCATTAGCTATTTGTATGTCTTCTTTTGCAAAATGTCTCCCTATCTTATTATTAATAAGTTATAAATGTTCTTTATATGAAACACACACACACACAAAATCAGCCCAAGATGAATTTGAAGTGCAGGGCCCTCTCCATCTTATTTGAGCCTGTGTCAAGCATGCTTCATGTCCTGAGTTTTTGTTTTCTTGTCATCTTAATAATTCTCCCATTTACAGGAATTTGAATAATCCCTCTACTCCTTAAGAAATAGACTTTCTCCCCCTCATGGTTTCTCTATTGTATGACTTAATGCAAGTATTCCCTTGCCCCAGTCTGCTTTGACATAATTGTGTCTTCACTGCTTGGGCTATCTGCAAGATATATCTGCCTGCAGAACAATTAATTGAAGGGAGAGGTCAAGATACATTTCCTGGTTCAGTCTTCCAAACTTCCACACAATAAATCAGCAATGACATTCGGGTGTCACAGTATGTGTTTAGGGGTTATTCTTCTCTTTCTGGAACAGGGCCAGGTACCCACAGTGGGAGTGCAGGATGGCTACTCAATAGGCAATAGAGGGGACAGGGAAGGGCTAGTACAGGTGCCACAGGCTTTGCATTTTTTTCTTTTTTTTTAAATTCAGTTTTATTGAGATATATTCACATACCATACACTCATCCATGGTATATAATCAACTGTTCACAGTACCACCATATATTCATGCATTCATCTCCCCAATTTATTTTTGAACATTTTCCTTATACCTGAAAAAATCAGAATGAGAATAAAAAATAAAAATATAAAGGAACACCCAAACCATCACCTTATCCCACCCTATTTTTCATTTAGTTTTGTCCCCATTTTTCTACTCATTCATCCATACACTGGACAAAGGGAGTGCAATCCACAAGGATTTCACAATCACACTGTTACCCCTTGTTATCTACATTGTTATACAATCGTCTTCAAGAGTCAAGGCTACTGGGTTGGAGTTTGGTAGTTTCAGGTACTTACTTCTACCTATTCCAATATATTAAAACATAAAAAGTGTTATCTATATAGTGTGTCAGAATGTCCACCAGAGTGATCTCTAGACTCCATTTGAAATCTCTCAGCCACTGAAGTTTTTGTTTCATTCTGCATCCCCCTTTTGGTCAAGAAGATGTTCTCAATCCCTTGAGGCTGGGCCCAGATTCATCCCTGGGAGTCAAATCCTGCATTGCCAGGGAGATTTACACCCCTGGGAGTCAGGTCCCATGTAGGGGAGAGGGCAGTGAGTTCACCTGACAAGGTAGCTTAGTTAGAGAGAGAGGGCCACATCTGAGCAAAAAAGAGGCATTCAGGGAAAGACTCATAGGCACAATTATAAGCAGGTTTAGCCTCTCCTTTGCAGTAACAAGCTTCATATGGGCAAGCCCCAAGATGGAGGACTCAGCATGTCAAACTCTCAGTCCCCAGGGTTTGTGAGAACATCAGCAACAGTCAAGATGAGGAAGTCCAACACCTCTGCATCCTCCCCCAGCTCTTCAGAGGGACCCCAAATATATATTTTTATTCTCTGCCCAAATTACATTGGGATTTGTAGCTATTTCAACTAACCTATGCAGAGCTACCATATTTCACTTCCTATTCAAATTCCATGTAATTGTGTTGTTTGAACAAACTGACTGTAGATGTTATATTGCTTAGAAAATACAGATCCTACATCAAATAAACATTTCTTCCCTTGGTCTCACATGGAAGTTGAAGTTTTAACACACAGTCAGTTTCAACCTTTACCCTTTGACCTGATTTGCCCCAGTCTTCACCATATCTGCTTCATTCACATCTCTAATTGAAATCTGGGCTATTTTTCAGATTTTTTTTTAACTGTTGCTGTATGCATTAATACTGATATTCATATCTGCAGAGCTCTAGTTCTGAGTTTCAAGTGTCACACAGATACCCAATGAATGTTCCAGAGACCAATCAGGTTATACATCAAGGGATCAACATCTCAGAGTTTGGAGAGTGCCATTACAATTCAGGAATATATTTGCTGTAAGAGCTTACAACCTAGGGACAATTACAATAGTCATTTCCCTGTTAGGCTGTGCTCTAAGATTCAATTCTGAGTTTACACATTGTAGTTACTCCATATTGGTGAGGCATTGTAGTTTTTTCCCTTTTTTTCTGGCATACTTCATTCAAAATGCTGTCTGAAGGATCCTTTCACTTCCTTGCATGTATCACAACTTCACTTCTTCTAGTAGTTGCTCAGTATTCTGTTGCATGCATACACCACAGTTTACCATTCTATTCCTCAGCCAGTGTACCCTTAGGCCATTTCCACCCACTGCAAATCATGAATACTGCTTCCATAAACACCAGTGTGCAAATGTCCAATCATGTCTCTGCTCTCAGATCTTCTAAGTACATACCACATAATGAGGTTGCAGGACCTATGGCCCCCACTTATATAGCATCTTGTGGAACCACCAGAGTGACCTCCAGAAAGGCTGTATCATTCTGCATCCTCATCAGCAGTAAATACATATATCCCTCTCTCCATGTTTTCTCTAGCACTTTTACACCTATTTATATTTTTTCCTACAATTTTATAGATATATTCGCATAACATACAATTATCCACAGTGCACAATCAGTTGTTCACAGTATCATCATATACTTGTACAGTTATCACCACAATCAGCACTTGAACATATTGATCACTATGAAAAAGTGTTTTTTTGATGAATAATAAAAAGATAATAGAAAGAAAAATAATGTGTCATACAATTCAATATATTAGTAAGGACAGAAAACAGCACCACTATCAAGAATCCCATATCCCTCCCTTATATCCCCCTCTAATACATATTTAACTTTGGTATAGTGCCTTTGCTACATTTAATGGAAGCATATAACAATGTTACTGTTGACCACAGACCCCAGTTTGCATTGATTATGTTTTTTCCAAAATACAATCCCTTTTTCAGCACTTTGCATTGTTGACATTCATTTATTCTCCCACATGTGAGAATATTACTATATTTGTACATTTAGTAACAGTCATTGGCCACTCCAGTTTTTCCCAAGTTATACAGTTCCAGTCTTCATCATCTATCATTTACCTCTAGTGTCATATATTCCCCTATCCCACCTCTTTCAGCCTTACTGACAGACATCTTTGTTCAGTGTACTTACAATAATGTGCCACCATCACACACTATTATGCTATCTATTTCTGGATCTATACAATCAATCGTGCTGAACATTCTGTAGTCCTTTAGCATCAAATGCCTGATCTCTACCCTCTTTCTATTTCCCGTAGCCTGTATTATCAGCTTTTAACTATCAAAGTTTGCTCACTAACATTAGTTCATATTAGTGAGACCATACAATATTTGTTCTTTTGTTTCTGGCTAACTCCACTCAGCATAATGTCCTCAAGTTTCATCCACATTATTATATGTTCCATGTCTTTGCTCTTTCTTACAGCTGCATAATATTCCATTATGTGTATATACCACAATTGGTTTATCCAATCATCCAGTGATGGACATTTTGGTGGCTTCCAATTCTTGGCAATCATGAATAATGCCACAATAAACATTGGTTTACAAATGTCCCTTTGTGTCTTAACTTTCAGTTCCTTTGAGAATATACATAGCAATGGAATAGCTGGGTCATATAACAGATCTATACTTAGCTACCTGAGGAACCACCACACTGTCATCCAGAGTGGTTGCAACATTCTTCATTCCCACCATCAATGAATGTGTGCCTCTTTCTCCACATCCTCTCCAGCAATTGTAATTTTGTTTTTTTGGATAACGACCATTCTGGTAGGTGTAAGATGATAACTCATTGTGGTTTTGATTTGCGTTTCCTAATAGCCAGTGAAGTTGAGCATTTTTTTCATGATTTTGAGCCATGTGTATTTCCTCTTCAGAAAAGTGTCCATGTCTTTTGCCCATTTTTTAATTGGGTTGTTTGTTTTTCTGTTGTTGAGTTGTAGGAACAATTTATATTTTCAGGATATTAAACCCATATCAGATATGTGGTTTCCAAATACTGTCTCCCATTGTGTAGGTTTCCTTTTTACTTTTCTAACAAAGTCCTTTGATGTACAAAAGTGTTTGATTTTGAGGAGATCCCATTTGTCCACTTGTTCTTTGGTTGCTTACACTTTGGGAGTAAGGTCTAGGAAACCACCTCCTACCACAAGATCTTTAAGATATTGCCCAATGTTTTCTTCTAAGAGTTATAGTCTTAGCACTTGTTTAGGACTTTGATCCACTTGGATTTAATTTTTGTATAAGGTGTAAATTATGAGTCCTCTTTAATTCTTTTGGAAATGGATATCCAGTTCTCCAGACAACATTTATTGAAGAGGCTGCTCTGTCCCAGTTGCTTTGGCTTGACTGCCTTATCAAAGATCAATTGTCCATAGATGTGAGTCTATTTCTGAACACTCAATTTGATTCCATTGGTTGGTATCTCTGTCCTTATGCTAGTACCATCCTGTTTTGAGAACTGTAGCTTTGTAATATGCTTCAAAGTCAGATAGTGTGAGACCTCCCACTTTGTTCCTCTTTGTCAAGATATTTTTGGCTATTTGGGCACCTTGCCATTTCAAATAAATTTGGTTATTGGTTTTTCTATTTCTGAAAAGTAAGTTGTTGGGATTTTAATTGGTATTGCATTGTATCTATAAATCACTTTAGGTAGAGTTGACATCTTAATTATATTTAGTCTTCCAACCCATGAGCACAGTATGTTCTGCCATTTTTTTAGGTCCTGTTCAATTTCTTTTAGCAGTTTCTTGTACTTTTCCTTGTACAGGTCTTTTGTGTCCTTTGTTAAGTTTATTCCTAAATACTTCATTCTTTTGGTTGCTATTGTAAATGGAATTTTTTATTTCTTCTTGTTGCACATTACTTGTGTATAAGAACACTACAGATTTTTGCATGCTGATCTTGTAGCCTGCCACTTTTCTGTATTCATTGATTAGCAGTAATAGCTTTGTTGTAGATTTTTCTGTATTTTCTACCTATAGAACCATGTCATCTGCAAACAGTGAAAGTTTTATTTCTTCCTCTCCAATTTGTATACCTTCCATCCCTTTATCTTTCCTAATTGTTTTAGCTAGAACTTCCAGCACAATGTTGAATAACAATGGTGACAGTGGGCATCCCTGTCTTGTTCCTGATCTTAGAGGGAAAACTTTCAATCTGTCTCCTTTGAGTACAATGTTAGCTGTGGGTTTTTCATATTTTGCATTTTTCATATTGTGAAAGTTCCCTTCTATTCCTATCCTTTCAAGTGTTTTCATTAAGAATGATGTTGAATTTTGTCAAATGCCTTTTCTGCATCAATCAAGATGATCATGTGGTAATTTTCTTTGATAAATTGATGTGGTATATTACATTAATTGATTTTCTTGTGTTGAAGCAGCCTTGCATACCTGGAATAAACCCCACTTGGTCTTGGTGTATAATTCTTTTGATGTGCTGCTGGGTTCTATTTGCCAGTATTTTTTTGAGGATTTTTGCGTGTATAATCATTAAAGAGATTGGTCTATAATTTTCCTTTTTCATAGTATCTTTCTCTGATTTTGGTATTAGGGTGATGTTGGCTTCACAGAATGGGTTGAGTAGCTTTCCCTCCTCTTCAAGTTTTTGAAGATTTTGAGCAGGATTGGTATTAATTCTTTTTTGAGTGCTTGGTAGAATTCACATTTGAAGGCATCTGATACTGGGCTTTTCTTTTTTGGGAGCCTTTTGATGACTGACTCAATCTATTTGCTTGCAACTGGTTTATTAAGGTCCTCTATTTCTTCTCTGGTCAATGTTGGTTGTTTATGCTTTTCTAGGAAGTTGTCCCTTTTGGGTAAGTTGTCCAGTTTATTAGCATATAGTAGCTCATAGTATCTTCTCATTATCTCCTTTATTTCTTCAGTGTCAGTAGTTATGTTTCCTTTCCCATTTCTGATTGCATTTATTTGCATCCACTCTCTCTTTTTTTTGTTAGCATAGCTAGCAGTCAACCAATTCTGTTGATAATCTCAAAGAACCAGCTTCTGGTTTTGTGTAATCTCTCTATTGTTTTCCTGTTCTCAGTTACATTTATTTCTGCTCTTTGTTATGTCTTTCCTTCTGTTTGCTTTGGGGTTTATTTGCTGTTCTTTCTCTAGTTCCTCCAGGTTGACAGTTAATTCCTCAATTTTTGCTCTCTCTTCTCTTTTCATATAGGCATTTAGGGTAACAAATTTCCCTCTCAGCAATGCCTTTGCTGCATCCCATAAGTTTTATATGTTGTGTGTTCATTGTCATTTGCCTTGAGGTATTTACTAATTTCTCTTGTAATTTCTTCCTTTACCCAAGGTTTTCTAAGAATGTGTTGTTTAGTCTCCATATATTTGTGAATGTGACAATCTTCTGCCTGTTATTTATTTACTACTTCATTCCATTATGATCTGGGATAGCGGTTTTCATAATATCAATTGTTTTAAATTTGTTGAGACTTCCTTTGTGACCCAGCATGTGATCTATTGTAGAGAATGTTCCATGAGTAGTTGAGACAAATGTGTATCCTTCTCTTGTCAGGTGTAGTGTTCTATAAATGTCTATCAAGTCTAGTTCATTTATCATACAACTCAACATCTCCATTTCCTTGTTGATCCTCTGTCTAGGTGTTGTATTCATTGATGAGAGCAGTGTATTGAAGTCTCCAACTATTATTATGGATTTATCTACTTCTTTCAGTGTTCTCAGTGTTTTCTTCATGAATTTTGGGCACTCTGGCTTGATGCAGAAATATTTATGATTGTTATGTTTTCTTGATGAATTGACCCTTTTATTGATATATAGTATCCTACTTTGTCTCTTTTAATAGTTTTACTTTTGAAGTCTGTTTTGTCTGATATTGATATAGCTACTCCTGATTTTTTCTGGTTGCTGTTTGCATGAAATATCTTTTTCCAAACTTTCACTTTCAGCCAATTTTTTTCCTTGTGTCTCAGGTAAGTTTCTTTTAGACAGCATATAGATGGGTCCTGTTTTATAATCCATTCTGCCAGTCTGTGTGTTTTTATTGGGGAGTTTAATCCATTAACATTTAGTGTTATTACTGTAAGGGCAGTACTTTATTCTATCGCTTTGTCTTTTGGATTTTATATGTCATGTCTTATGTTTTCCTCTCTCTTTTTACCCTTCCTGATAATCTCCATTTCTATACTCTTCTCCAAATGTCTTTCTCCTGTTTTTCCTAGCACCCTGTAGCACTCCCTTTAGTATTTCTTGTAGCATGGGTCTCTTATTCACAAATTCTCTCAGTGTCTGTTTCTCCAGAAATATTTTAATCTCTCCCTCATTTTTGAAGGACAGTTTTGCTGGATATAAAATCTTTGGTTGGCAGTTCTTCTCTTTCAGTATCATAAATGTATCATGCCACTGTTTTCTTGCCTTCATGGCTTCTGTGGAAAAATATGTACATATTCTTATCGAGCTTCACTTGTATGTGTAGCAGATTTGAGCAGGAAGAGGAAAGGTTCAGTAAATTGGAAGATGAGACATCTGAATTCTGCTTTCAGAATTCTTTCTTTGTCTTTGACATTGGACAATCTGATCAGTACATGTCTTGGTGTAGGTATATTGGGGTCTATTCTGTTTGGGGTGCACTGTACTTCTTGAATCTCTAATTTTCTGTCTTTCATAAGAGTTGGGAAATTTTCAGGATTATTCCTTCCATTATTCTTTCTGCCCCTTTTCACCTCTCTTCTCGCTCAGGGACACCCATAACATGTATATTGGTTCATTTCATGTTGTCACTCAGCTCACTAAGATCCTGCTCATATTTTTCCATTCTTTTCACCATCTGTTCTTTCATGTGTGAATTCAGATGTCTGGTCTTCAAATTCACTGATCCTTTCTTCTGCCTGTTCAAATCTACTGTTGTATCCCTCCATTGTCTTTTTCATCTCCTCCATTATGCCGTTCATTCCCATAAGTTCTGCCATTTGCTTTTCGCATTTATGAATTCTTCCTTATGGTTATCCAGCATCTGAGCAACAAAGAGGCATTCAGGCAGAGACTCTTAGGCACAATTATAGGCAGGCCTAGCCTCTCCTTTGCAGCAACAGTCTTCCCAAGGGCAAGTCCCCTGGTAGAGGGCTTCCATCAAACCACCAGTCTCCTATTTCTGTGAGCACATCAGCAACCATCGAGGTGGGGAGGCAAACACACCTGCATTCTCCACCAGCTCCTCTGGGGGGATCTGCATATTTTTTCATTGCTTTTTTAAAAAAAGTAACTTTTTTTTTAAAATTAACTATTAACTATATCAAAAAAATAAAAATTGCAATAAAAAAATTTCAAACAAACCATAACGAGGGAGTAAAAATTTTTTGAAGAGACTGTTCTGCCCCAGTTCAGTGGATTGGAGGTCCTTATCAAAAATCAGTCTACCATAGATCTGGGGGTCTATTTCTAAATTCTCAATTTGATTCCATTGATCAGTGTGTCTGTTTTTGTGGCAATGCCATGCTGTTTTGACTAATCTGGCTTTATAGTAGGCTTAAAAGTCAGGAAGTGTAAGTCCTCAAAATTCATTTTCCTTTTTTAGAAAGTTTTTAAGCAATTTGAGGCCCATTTCCCTTCCAAGTAAATTTGCTAACTAGCTTTTCCAAATCTGCAAAGTAGGTTGTTGGATTTTTGATTGGTATTACATTGAATCTGTAGATCAGTTTGGGTGGGATTGACAACTTAACAACATTTAGCTTTCTCATCCATGAACATGAAATATCTTTCCATCTCTTTATGTCTCTTATTTCTTTTAGTAAAGTTATGTAATTTTCTGTGTAGAGGTCTTTTACATTCTCAGTTAAGTTTATTCCTAGTTACTTGATTTTTTAAGTAGCTACTGTGAATGGAATCCTTTTCTTGAGTGTCTCTTCAGTTAGGTCATTTCTAACATATAGGAACATTGCTGATGTATGTGTGTTAATCTTCCACCACTTTGCTGAAATTGTTTATTAGCTCAAGGAGCTGTGTAATTATTTCTCAGGGTTTTCCAAATATAAGGCCATTATCTGCAAATAATGACTGCTTTAATTATTCCTTTCCCATTTGGATTCCTTGTATTTCTTTGTCTTGCCAGATTGCTCTGTCTAGAACTTCTAGCACAATGTTGAATAATAGTGGTGAAAGCAGGCATCTTTGTCTCATTCCTGATCTTAGAGGGAACGCTTTCAGTCTCTCACCATTGAGTACTATGCTGTCTGTGGGTTTTTCTTATATGCCCTTTATCATATTGAGGACATTTCCTTCAATTACTACATTTTGTAGTGTTTTTATCAAAACAAGAGGCTGAATTTTGTCAAGTGCTTTTTCAGCATCTATTGAGATGATCATTTGGATTTTCCCTTTTGATTTGTAATGTGTATTATTACAATTGATTGATTTTCTTATGTTGAACCATTTCATGCCTGGAATGAACACCACTTGGTCATTGGTGTATGATTTTTTAAAGTGTCCGTGGATTCTATTTGCAAGTATTTTGTTGAGAATGTTTGCATCTATATTCATTAGGGAGATTGGCTTGTAGTTTTCCTTTCTTGTAGCATCTTTATCTGGTTTTGATATTAGAATGATGTTGGCTTCAAAAATGAGTTGGGTGGTGTTCTGATTTCTTCAATATTTTGAAAGAGTTTGAGTAGGGATGGTGTCAGTTCTTTTGGAAAGTTTGATAAAATTCCCCTGTGAAGCCATCTGGCCCTGGGCTTTTATTTGTAGGAGGTATTTTGATGACTGATTGAATATCTTTACTTGTGGTTGGTTTGTTGAGGTCTTCTATTTCTACTCTAGCCAGTCTAGGATGTTCATGTGTTTCCAGGAAATTATCTGTTTCCTCTAAATTGTCTAGTTTGTTGGAATACAGTTATTCATAGTATCCTCATGATATTTTTTAAATTTGTTTGGGATTTGCAGTAATGCCCCCCTCTCTTTTATTACTTTTTATTTAGGTCTTATCTCTTTTTGAGTTTGTCAGTCTGGCTAAGGGTTTGTCAATCTTGTTGATCTTCTCAAGGAAACCAACTTTGGTTTTATTTATTGTCTCTATTGTTTTTTTGTTCTCTATATCATTTATTTATGCTTTAATCCTTGTTATTTCTTTTCTTCTACCTGCTTTAGGATTAGTTTGCAGATCATTTTCTAGGTCCTTCTACTCTTCCATTAGTTCTTTGATTTAAGCTTTTTTTCCTTTCTTATATATGCATTTAGAGTTATAAATTTCCCACTCAGTACCACCCTTGCTTCATTCTATAAGTTTTGGTAGGCTCTGTTGCCACATGTTTTTAATTATATCTCTTTAAAATCCATTTACCTCTGCAAGGTTGATGTTAATATTCCCTCTTTCTTTCCTGATTTTTATTAATTTGAATCCTCTTCCTTTTTGCTTGGGCAGTCTAACTAAAGGTTTGTGAATTATGCTGATATTTTCAAACAACCAACTTTTGGATTTATTGATTTTCTCTACTATTTTTCAATATTCTTTTTAATTTATTTTGTCATAACATTTATTATTTACTTCCTGTTTTAGTTTCCTTGTGCTGCTATTTCAAAGTGCCACAAATTGGGTGGCTCAAAACAACAGAATTTTATTGACTAACCATCTGGTGGCTAGAGTTCTTAAATAAAGGTGTCAGCAAGGCCACACTCCCCTTTGAACCTCTAGGGCATACTCCTTCATTTCTGATCTGGCTTCCAGTGTTTCTTGTCAATCCCTGGTGTTCCTTGGCTTGTAGATGCAGCACTTCAACTTCTCAGTCCATTGTCACATGCCCTTCTCTCCCTTAGTCTCCCTGTGTGTTTTCCTGTTCTTATAAGAACAACAATGATGTTGGATTAAGGCCATCCTCATCCAGATTTGTCTTTTCTTATCTAATCACATCTTCAAAGACCTTATTTTTAAATAGGGTCACAATCATAGCACCAGGTTTAGGACTTGAATATATCCTGTGTGGTGAGACAATTCAATTCCTAACACTTTCTTCTACATGCCTTGTGTTTAGTTTGCTCTTCTGTTTCTAATTTCTTAAGGTTGAATGTTACGTTATTGATTTAGGATCTTTCTTCTTTTTTAAGGTAGATATGTAGAACTATAATTTCCCTTCTGAGAAGTATTTTCACCTAACTTCATAAGTTTTCATGTGTTGGATTTCATTTTCATTATTTTCAAAGTATTTTCTAATTTGTCTGGTGATTTCTTCACTAACCCATTTATTATTTAAGGGATTGTTGTTTAATTTCCATATATTTGTGAATTTTCCAAATTTCCTTCTGCTATTGATTTCTAATGTCATTCCATTTTGCTTAAAGAATGTACTGTGTATTTGAATCTGTTCAAGTTTACTGATACTTGATTTATGGCTTATGTGCAGTCTATCCTAGAGAAAGTTTATTTTTTACTTAAGGAATGTGTATTCTATTCTTGTTGTTTAGAACATTCTATAGATGTCTGTTAGGTATACTCTTTTATTTTTTAAATTCAGTTTAAGATATATTCACATACCATACAGTCATCCATGATGTACAATCAACTGCTCACAGTACCATCATATAGCTGTGCATTCATCACCCCAATCTATTTTTGAACATTTTCCTTAAACCAGAAAAAATCAGAATCATAATAAAAAATTAAAACAAAAAAGAAAGCCCAAATCACCTCCCATCACACCCTATTTTTCATTTAGGTTTTGTCCCCATTTTTCTACTCATCCATTCATACACTGGATAAAGGGAGTGTGACCCACAAGGTTTTCACAATCATACTGTCACCTCTTGTAAGCTACATTGTTTTACAATCATCTTCAAGAGTCAAGGCTACTGGATTGGAGTTTGGTAGTTTTAGGTATTTACTTCTAGCTATTCCAATATATTAAAACCTAAAAAGTGTTATCTATATAGTGTGTAAGAATGTCCACCAGAGTGGCCTCTTGACCCCATTGGAAATCTCTCAGCCACTGAAGCTTTCTTTCATTTCATTTCACATCCCACTTTTGGTCAAGAATATGTTCTGAATCCCATGATGCCAGGTCCAGATTCATCCCCAGGATTCATATCCTGCATTGCCAGGGAGATTTACACTCCTGGGAGTCAGTCCATGTAGGAGGGAGGGCAGCAAGATCACTCCCCAATGTGATTTAATTAGAGAGAGAGGGTCACATCTGAGTAACAAAGAGGCACTCAGGGGGAGATTCTTAAACACAATTATAAGCATGGTTAGCCTCTCCTTGCAGCAACCAGCTTCATAGGGGCTAGCCCCAAGACAGAGGGCTCAGCACATCAAGCTGTCAGTCTCCAATGTTGGTGAGAACATCAGCAACAATCCAGGTGAGGAAGTCCAACACCTGTGCATTCTCCCCCAGCTCTTCAGGGGGGCTGTGAATATATATTTTTATTCTCCACCCAAATTACTTAAGGATGCATTGCTATTTCATTATAATCTATACAGACCTACCGTAGCTCACTTCCTATTCAAAATTCCATGTAATTATAGTTTTGAACAAACTGACTGTAGAAGTTATACTGTTTAGAAAATATAGATCCTATACCAAATAAATATTGCTTCCCTTGGTCTCACATGGAAGTTGAAGTTTTAACATGCAGTCAGTTTTAACCTTTACCCTTTGGCCTGATTTGTTCTAGCCTTAACCAGATCTGCTTTATTCATATCTCTAATTGAAGTCTGGGCACTATTTCAGCTTTTTTTCTTTTTAACAGTTGCTGTATGCATTAATACCGACATTCATATCTGCCAAGCTCTAACTCTGCATTTCAGGTATAACAGAGATACCCAATGTTCCAAAGACCAATCAGATTATACACTAAGGGATCAACATCTCAGAGTTTGGAGAAAGCCATTACAATTCAGGAATAGATTTGATGGCTGTAAGAGCTTACAATCTAGGGACCATTACGATAATCATTTCCCTGTTAGGCTGTGCTCTAAGATTCAATTCTGAGTTTACACATTGTAGTTAGTCCATATTGGTGAGACATTATAGTGTTTGCCTTTGTTTCTGGTATACTTCACTCAACATGTTGTGTACAGGATCCATTCACCTCATTGTGTGTATCACAGCTTCACTCCTCATAGTTGCTCAATATTCCATTGTATAGATACACCACAGTTCACCATTCTGTTCCTCAGTCAATGTACCCTTAGGCCACCTCCACCCATTGCAAATCATAAATACTGCCTTCATAAACACCAATGTGCAAATGTCCATTCATGTCTCTGCTCTCAGATCTTCCAAATACATACCCCATAATGAGGTTTTAGGACCTTATGGCCCCACATACTTGGCTTCTTGTGGAGCCATCACAGTGATCTCCAGAAAGGCTACACCAGTCTGCCTCCTCATCAACAGTAAATAGGTACATCCCTCTCTCCATGTTTTCTCTCCATCACTAATACCTCTATTTATATTTTTTCATACAATCTTATAGAGATATATTCACATAACATACAACCAACAACAGTGGACAACTCAGTTGATCATGGCATCATCACATAGTTGTACATTTATCAACACAGTCAGCACTTGAACTTTATTATGAATAAGTTTTTGTTTTTTCTGGTGTATAATAAAAAAGATAAAAAGAAAAATAAAAATGTCATGTGATACAATATAATAGTAAGGACAGAAAACAACACCACCACCAAGAATCCCACATTCCTCTCCCATATCCCCCTCTCATGCATATTTAAATTTGGTAAAGTGCCTTTGTTACATTTAATGGACACATATAACAATGTTACTGTTCATCACAGACTCCAGTTTGCTTTGATTATGTTTTTTCCAAAATACCATCCCTTTTTCAATACTCTGAATGTTTGACATTCATTTGTTCTCCCACATGTGAGAACATTTTTATATTTGTATGTTTAGCAACAGTCATTGGCCAATCCAGTTTTTGCCAAGTTATATAGTCCTAGTCTTCATCATCTATCTTTATCTCTGGTGTCATATATTCTCCTATTCCACCTCTTTCAGCTTTACTCATGAACTTCTTTGTTCCATGTACTTACAATATTGTGTTACCATTACATAATATTATGTTATATATTTCTGGATCTATACAATCAATCCTGCTGAACATTTCTGTAGTCCTTCAGCATCAAATGTCTGATCTTTACCCTCTTTCTATATCCTGGTAGTTTGTGTTATCAGCTTTGAATTCTCAGAGTTTGCTCATTAATGTTTGATCATATTAGTGAGACCATACAGTATTTGTCCTTTTGTTTCTGGCTGACTTCACTCAACATAATGTCCTCAAGGTTCATCCATGTTGTTTTATGTTCCACGTCTTTGTTCAGTCTTACAGCTGTGTAATATTCCATCATGTGTATATATCATAGTTTGTTTATCCACTTGTCCATTGATGGACATTTGAGTTGCTTCCATCTCTTGGCAATCGTGATAGTGCTGTAGTAAACATTGGCTTACAAATGTCCATTTGTGTCTTAACTGTCAGTTCCTTTGAGTATATACCTAGCAATGGAATAGCTGGGTCATAGGGCAAATCTATACTTAGCTTCCTGAGGAACTTCCACACTGTCTTCCAGAGTGGTTGCACCATTCTACATTCCCACCAGCAATGAATACGTGTGCCTCTTTCTCTGCATTCTCTCCAACACTTGTCATTTTCTGTTTTATGGATACTGGCTATTCTGGTAGGTGTGAGATGATATCTCATTGTGGTTTTGATTTGCATTTCCCTAATAGCCAGTGAAGTTAAGCATTTTTTTCATGTGTTTTTGAGCCATGTGTATCTCCTCTTCAGAAAAGCATCTGTCTGTCTTTTGCCCATTTTTGAATTGGATTGTTTGTCTTTCTGTTTTTGAGTTGTAGGATTGCTTTATGTATTTGGGATATTAAACCCTTATCTGATATGTGGTTTCCAAATACTGTCTCCCATTGTGTAGGCTACCTTTTTACTTTTCTAACAAAGTTCTTTGAAGTACAAAAGTGTTTGACTTTGAGGAGATCCCATTTATCTATTTGTTCTTTGGTTGCTTATGCTTTGGTTGCTCATCTTATGAGGACACAATCTTTAATATAGTGCCCTATGTTTTCTTCTAAGAATCCTATGTTCTTAACACTTATGTTAGGTCTTTGATCCAATTAGAGTTAATTTTTGTATAAGGTGGGAGGTAGGAGTCCTCTTTCATTCTTTTGGAAATGAATATCCAGTTCTCCAAACACCGTTTATTGAAGAGGCTGCTCTGTCCCAGTTGATTTGGCTTGACTGCCTTCTCTAAGATCAATTTTCAGTATGTGAGAGTCTATTTCTGAACAATCAATTTGATTCCATTTGTTGGTATCTCTGTCCTTATGCCAGTGCCATAATATTTTGAGCACTGCAGCTTTGTAAGATGCTTCAAAGTCAGGTAGCATGAGACCTCCCTCTTCATTCTTCTTTCTCAAGACATTTTTGGCTATTCAGGGCACCTTGCCTTTCCAAATAAATTTGATTATTGTTTTTCCTATTTCTGCAAAGTAAGTTGTTGGGATTTTAATTGGTATTGCCTTGAATCTATAAATCAGTTTAGGTAAAGTTGACATCTTAATTATATTTAGTTTTCCAATCCATGAACATGGTATGTTCTTCCATTTGTTTAACGTCCTGTTCAATTTCTCTTAGCAATTTCTTATACTTTTCTTTGTATAGGTCTTTTGTGACCTTCATTAAGTTTATTCCTAAATACTTGATTCTTTTGATTGCTATTGTAAATGGAAATTTTTATTTCTTCCTCTTGTTGCACATTACTTGTGTATAAGAACACTACAGATTTTTGCATGTTGATCTTGTAGCCTGCTACTTTGCTGTATTCATTGATTAGCTCTAATAGCTTTGCTGTAGATTTTTCTGGATTTTTTACATATAGAATAGTGTCATCTGCAAACAGTGAAAGTTTTACTTCTTCCTCTCCAATTTGGAAGTCTTTTATTTCTTTTTCTTGCCTGATTGCTCTAGATAGAACTTCCAGCAGAATGTTGAATAACAATGGTGACAGTGGGCATCCCTGTCTTGTTCCAGATCTTAGAAGGAAAGCTTTCAATCTCTCCCCATTGAGTACGATGTTAGCTGTGGGTTTTTCATATTTTGCCTTTATTATATTGAGAAAATTCCCTTCTACTCCTATCCTTTGAAGTGTTTTCATCAAGAAAGGATGTTGAATTTTGTCAAATGCCTTTTCCATATTGATTGAGATGATCATGTGTTTCATTTGCTTTGATTTATTGATGTGGTGTATTACATTAATCAGTTTCTTATGTTGAACCTTGCATACCTGGAATAAACCCCATTGGTTGTGGTGTATAATTCTTTTAATGTGCTGCTGGATTTGATTTGTGAGTGTTTTGTTGAGGATTTTTGCATCTATGTTTATTGAAGAACTTGGTCTACAATTTTCTTTTTTTTTGTAGTACCTTTGTCTGATTTTTGTATTAGAATGATGTTGGCTTCATCATTCTAAATGATGAAGTAGGGTAGCTTTTCCCTCATCATTTTAATGAGTTGGGTTGCTTTACCTCATCTTCAATTTTTTTGAAGAATTTGAGCAGCATTGGTATTAATTATTTCTTGAATGCTTGGTAGAATTCACATTTGAAGGCATCTGGTCCTGGGCTTTTCTGTTTTGGGAGCTTTTTGATGATGGACTCAATCTCTTTGCCTGTGTTTGGTTTGTTGAGATACTCTATTTCTTCTCAGTTCAATGTTGGTTGTTTATCCTTTTCTATGAAGTTGTGCACTTCATGCAAGTTGTCCAGTTTATTAGCATATAGGTGATCATAGTATCTTCTCATTATCTCCTTTATTTCTGCAGGGTCAGTAGTTATGTTTCCTTTCCCATTTCTTATTGCATTTGTCGCATCTGATCTTTTTTTTTTCTTTTTGTTAGCCTATGTAGGGGTCCATCAATTTTGTTGATTTTCTCAAAGAACCAGCTTCTGTTTTTGTTGAATCTCTTTATTGTTTTCCTGTTCTCAGTTTCATTTATTTCTGCTCTGATCTTTGTTATTTCTTTCCTTCTGCTTGCTTTGGGGTTTATTTGCATTTCTTTCTCTATTTCCTCCAGGTTGACAGTTAATTCGTCAATTTTTGCTCTGTCTTCTCTTTTAATATAGTCATTTAAGGCAATAAATTTCCCTCTCAGCAATGTCTTTGCTGCATCCCATAAGTTGTGATAAGTTCTGTTTCCATTGCCACTTGCCTCAAGGTGTTTACTAATTTATCTTGTAATTTCTTCCTTTACCCACTGGTTTTCTAAGAGTGTATTATTTAGTCTCTATATGTTTGTGAATTTTTCAATCTTCTGCCTGTTATTTACTTCCAACTTCATTCCATTATGATCCAAGATAGCTTTTTTTATAATGTCAATATTTTTAAATTTGTTGAGGTTTGCTTTGTGATCCAGCATGTGGTCTATGGTAGAAAATGTTCCATGAGCACTCAACAACAACGTGCATCCTGCTGTTATGGGGTGTAGTGTTCTATAACTGTCTGTCAAGTATAGTTCATTTATCATACAATTCAACATCTCTATTTCCTTGTTGATCCTCGGTCTAGATGTTTTATCCATTGATGACAGTGGTGTATTGAAGTCTCCAACAATTATTGTGGAGTAATCTACTTTTCCTTTCTGTGTACTCAGTGTCTGCTTCATGAATTTTGGGGCACTCTGGCTTGGTGCATGACTAGTTATGATTGTTTTGTTTTCTTGATGAATTGACCCTTTTATTAATATATAGTGCCCTTTGCCTCTTTTAATTGTTTTACTTTTGAAGTCTACTTTGTCTGATATTAATATATCTACTCCTGCTTTCTTCTGGTTGCTGTTTACATGAAATATCTTTTTCCAACCTTTCACTTTCAGCCTTCTTTTATCCTTGTGTCTAAGATGAGCTTCTTTTAGACAGCATATAGATGGGTCCTGTTTTTTAATCCATTCTGCTAGTCTATGCTTTTTTATTGGGGTGTTTAATCCATTAATATTTAGTGTTATTACTGTAAGGGCATTATTTTCTTCTATCATTTTGTCTTTTGAATTTTATATGTCTTATTTTTCTTCTCCCTCTTTTTACTCATCCTGATAATTTTCTTTTGTACACTCTTCTCCAAGCCTCTTTCTCCTTTCTTTTTCTATCAGCCTGTAGCACTCTTTAGTATTTCTTGTAACACTGGTCTCTTATTCATGAATTCTTTCAGTGTCTGTTTGTCTGAAAATGTTTTCATCTCTCCCTCATTTTTGAAGGGCAGTTTTGCTGGATATAGATTTCCTGGTTGGCAGTTCTTCTCTTTCAATATGTTAAATATATCATACCACTGTCTTCTCGCCTCCTTGGTTTCTGTGGAGAAATCTGTACATAGTCTTATCATGCTTCCCTTGTATGTGATGGATTGCTTTCATCTTGCTGCTTTCAGAATTCTCTCTTTGTCTTTGACACTGGACAGTCTGATCAATAAGTGTCTTGGAGTACATTTATTGGGGTCTATTCTCTTTGGGGTGTGCTGTACTTCTTGACTCTCTAATTTTCTGTCTTTCATAAGAGTTGGGAAATTTTCAGTGATTATTTATTCTATTATTCTTTCTTCCCCTTCCCCCCTCTCTTCTCCCTCTGGGACACCCATAATACACATGTTTGTGCATTTCATGTTGTCACTCAGCTCACTAAGACCCTGCTCATATTTTTCCATTCTTTTTATCATCTGTTCTTTCATGTGTATGCATTCAGATGTCTGGTCTTCCAATTCACTTATCCTTTCTTCTGCCTGTTCAAATCTACTGTTGTATCCCTCCATTGTCTTTTTCATCTTCTCCATTATGCCCTTCATTCCTATAAGTTCTGTCATTTGTTTTTTCAAGTTTATGAATTCTTCCTTATGGTCATCCAGTGTCCTTATTATATCCTTTGTCTCTTTTGCTCTATCTTCCTCAGTTCATTGACTTGATTTTTGAATAGATTTATATTTGTTTGAGCATCTCCAATTAGTTCTTCCTTCAGCTCATTGAATTGATTTAGCAATAATTGCTTTAACTCCTGTATCTCAGTTGAACTATATATTTGCTCCTTTGGCTGGTCCATATTTTTGTGTTTCCTAGTATTGCTCATTATCTTAAGCTGCCTAGGCATCTGACTTTCTTGATTAGTTTATTCTGGAGCTTGTTTTCACTCTTTTACCTAGGAGTTTCTTGTTGGTTGGCTTTGTTCTCTAACCTTTGGTGTTTAGTGCAGCTTATTCTAGACATTTAACTTAGATTGTGTTTAGTTGATCAGAGTTTTTCACCTCTTCTTTTTCTGTTTTATGCCCTGCCTCTATGTAGCCTTGTGGTTTGGTTATCTCCTCACATATGGTCAGCCCCAGTCAGGTTTTCCTAGTCCAGAGAGGCCCAGGTCTTGGTAGGCAGTTATGGAGTTTCCTTGAAAATGAGACCCTCCTGTGAGGCCTTTAGACTCCGTGCTTCTCCTATGCTTTCCAGCAGGTGGTGCTCACCAGCCCCCAGATACACCACAAGTGTAAGGTGGCAGGGAGCCTTTAGATCTCTAGGTGACCCTGACCCTGTCCAGTACCTGGCTGACTGAAGCTAGTTTCTGACTTCCAACCTCTGGGATCTGAGTTTCCAAAAGGGCTGGGAAGTTATGGTGTTTAGCAAATTTTCTCCACCACTAGACTTATTGCTTTATCTCTCATTGCCATCTTAGCTCTGCTCCTGCCTGGGCC
The DNA here is from genome assembly GCF_015220235.1 of Choloepus didactylus. Taxonomy (NCBI): domain Eukaryota; kingdom Metazoa; phylum Chordata; class Mammalia; order Pilosa; family Megalonychidae; genus Choloepus; species Choloepus didactylus. Next base: position 157,364,026 of record NC_051334.1, on the reverse strand, counting down.
CAAATTGCAAGTCTTTGAGGCTTTTTGTAGTGGGCTTCTTAGAATAATTGAATTAGAAAAAGAGAAAAAAATTTAAAAAAGGAAGGGCACAGTATGCACTATTTACAGGTCTTGCAGATCTAATGGGCTATTGAAATGCTAAAAAACCAGGAGTTGAGGGCCATTAAGGAACAATCAAAGAAGCAGAGAAGCTGGCTTTTCAGAGAAGGGCTCTCCCTCCCTGAATTTGCATATGTGTCTGATTCTGTTTGAGCCCTGCCCTTCTCTGTATTATGTTCACCTGACTCCAAAGTCTCTGTTTTTATTTTGTTTCTTATTTTTTTGCTGTTTTACTGACCCTATCTCCTCTCTGCTGGGCTGACTGCTCCCGGATTTTCCCATGCCTGCTCTCAGTTTATCCACGGTTGCAGCTTTTGTTCTCCCTCCTGGTTCTCAGCACCAATGGCCCCTCTCCCTTGGAACTATGCCTTGCAGTGAGGGGCATGGGCCCCCTGGCTGGGAGAACTTACAGAGTTTGTGGATCTCAGCTGTTTCATGCATTCATGAGTGTTGTATGAAGTTTGTTCAATCTCAAATTCCTCTGTGGTGCCCAGTCCATGCAGTTCCTGGCTTTCTACCAACTGCCCCAGAGGAGTAAATATAACCTACACCTCACCACTCCACCATCTTGCCCCACCTCTCAGGTCTACTCTTTATTGTGTTACTCTTGACCTCATTTCCTTGTTGATTTTCTGTAATTTGTTCTATCCATTGTCAACAGTGTGGTATTGAATTCTACAACTATGTTTACTTGTCTATTTCTCCCATCAATTCTGTTAGGTTTTACCTCATGAATTTTAGGGCTCTGTTTATAGGTGCATATATGTTTATAATTTTTATATCTTCTTGATATGTTGATGCTTTATTATTAAACAGTCTTTCTTTGCCTCTTGTAAAATTGTTTTTGTCTTAAATTCTATTTTTCTTATATTATTATACTCACTCCAGCTTTCTTTTGGCTCCTGATTGCACAGAGTATAGTTTTGGTTCTTTTACTCTCAATATATTTGTGTCTTTGAATCTTAAGTGTGCTTCCTGTAGATAGCATTTAGTCGGATCATGTGTTCTTAATCCATTTTGCCAATCTCTGACTTATTCTTGAAGTATTTTATAAGTACTGCCAACTCAGTATTTATTATGTGCCTTATGTCTTTTTTGTTTCTTTTCCTCCATCCCTGCCTTCCTTTGTGTTATATATTTTATGGACATACAATTTTATTCCCCTTTTTATTAATTTACTATATTTTTGTTTATTGGGGTGGATTTTGGGATTACAATTAATATTTTAACTTAATATATTTCAAATTAATATTGAATTAATTTAAATAGTATAAAAAATTTGTTCCCAAATAGCTCTGATTAATTCCATCCTTTATGCTGTTATTGCCACAAATTACTTCTTTATGCATTATGTGCCTACCAACTTAGACTAATTATTGCACTATGCAGTTGCTTTTAAAATCAGAGAGAAAACAGGAGTTATAAATAAAAATGCACTTATATTGCCACTTGTATTTACTTTGTGTATTTAGCTTTACTGCCACTCTTTATTTACTCAAGTCTATTTGAATTACTGTATGGTAGTGTCCTTTCACTTCAATATGAATGACTCTTTGTTAATTAGGGAAACATAATCAACAGGACATATCTCTAAATATGAGATTTTATAAAAGTGTCTCACACAACTGTGGAGATGCATGAGTACAAATTACATAGGGCAGGATGCATGAGTCCAAATTCCATACAGCAAAATGCACAAGTCCAATTTCCAGAAGGCAGGTAGCAAGCTGGCAACTCCAATGTAGGTCTTTGACAAACTCCCCAGGAAAGGCTGGCAGGCTGAAGAAGTGAAAGTTCTCTCTCTTCTCCTTTAAAAGGCTCCAACTGATTGGATAAAATCCAGTGGATTGAATATTCTTGTTGTGGAAGGCATGCCTTTGTTGATGTAATCAGCCACAGATGCAATTAATTGACTGATGATTTAATAAACCAGCTTTCTGGTTATTAACCAGCCACAAGTGTCATTGCAGTAATGGTTAGGACAGTGCATGCTTGACCAGAAACCTGTGCACCACTACCTGGCCAAGTTGACACATGAACCTAACCATCACAGCCCACCCCTTGTCCACTTGGCAGCTATACACATCACCTTAAACCACACTTAATCTCTAAATAGAACACAATAACAGACATATGTTTCACTTAATATTCAACTGTCCTGCATACAACAGGAAACACACTAAATCTCTCCAGAATAGGGTGCAAGTCCTTGGGTAACATTCACTCTTGAATGTGATATTCTATAACTTAAAGACTATGAAATGAACAATACAAATTATGTCATATGATAACAGGGTAAGATAGAAAAGAAATCAAAAATATTTGCTTTATGGACAAATACAAACATACTCATAGCAAAACAAGGAGGAAATATTCATGCCATCATGATCCTCATTTCTGTAACTGGTGACATGGTCGTAGTTCATATTCATCACTACCTTCTTCACTACCCATTCCATGTTCTCTTTACCCTCAGCAAGCACTTCAACTGGCCATGGTTCTTCATCTGGTGGGGTGACCCAGACATTCATTCCTGAATTTTCTGGGCCATTGGTATTCCTGCTTGGTTTGGGTTGTTACAGTTTTCCATTGACTTTAATCACAGGGCATGGTAGTACCAAGAAGCACTGTAGGGGATCTCCTGTATTCCAGGAAAGCTCTTCTTTACCTCCACGGTGTAGTTGCAGTCCTATTTCCCATTGATAGTCATGATCAATCATGCCAGGCAGTACAGTAGTCTCCTTCCTTGCCTGTTGGTTCAGAGGCATGAGGAGCACAAAGTGGCCAGATGGCAGTAATAACTTCCAGTTCAATGGAATTATTGTGTCTCCTGGTGGGAGTACTCCTCATTTTGTAACTAAGACTTGTAGACAAGCAGAGCTTAAGGTTGCAGGGACAGGAAGCAAAAAATTTCCTAGTAGGTCAATAAGAGTAGTAGTTCATGGTATCCCTGTTATTTCCACCCCTTGATTCCTGGACCTGTGAATCCTGGCTGTGGGAGAAACAGCACCATAGAGTGGATGCCAGTTCAGAGCATACACAGTCTCCTGGAGAACACTGCCTCAGCCCTGCAAGGTATTGCCACCTACTTGGTTCCATAATTGAATTTTCAAAAGGCCATTCCACCATTGTATCAACCCAGCTGCTTCTGGATGATAGGGAACATGGTAAGACTAGAGAATTCCATGAGCATGTACCCATTCCCTCACTTCTTTTGCTATGAAATGGATTCCTTGATCAGAAGCAATGCTTTGTGGAATACCGTGATGCTGGATAAGGCATTCCATAAGTAGTAGTTTTGGCAGAAGCATTGCATGTGGGGAGGGCAAACCAATATCTAGAGTATATGTCTATTCCAGTAAGAACAAATTGCTGCCCCTTCCATGATGTAAATGGTCCAATATCAACCTACAACCAGGTAGCAGGCTGAACACCTTGGGGATTGGTGCCATAATGGAGATTGATTGTGGATCTCTGCTACTGGCAGATTTAGCATGCAGCAGTGAATGTGGCCAGGTCAGCTTTGGTGGGTGGAAGTTCATGTTTTTGAGCACATGCATAACCTCTATCCCTACCACCATGACTGCTTTGTTCATGAGCCCATTGGACAATGACAGGTGTGGCTGGGGAAAGAGGTTGACAGATATCCACAGAACAGGTCATATTATACAATTCAGTATTAAAATCTTCCTCTGCTGAAGTCACCCTATGGCAAGCATTCACATGGGACACAAATATCTTAATGTTTTTTGCCCACTCAGAAAGGTCTATCCACATACCTCTTCCCCAGACTTCTTTGTCACTGATTTTCCAATCATGTTCCTTCCAAGTCCCTGAACATTCATCCAAACCATTAGGTACAGCCCATGAATCAGTATACAAATGCACCTCTGGCCAGTTCTCCTTCCAAACAAAATGAACAACCATGGGCACTTATCAAGTTCCACATGCTGGGAGGATTTCCCTCACTACTCTCCTTTAAGAACATCACAGAAAAGGGCTGCAATAGTGCAGCTGTACAATTTGTGAGGTACCTGCATATCGTGCTGTACCATCTGTAAACAAGGCCTGTATTTTATCCTTCCCAGTCAACAGACTGTAAGGAACTCCCCAAGAGGCTATAGCTCTGAGCTGGGAAAGAGAAGGTAATGTGGCAGAAGTGGGGACCATGGGCATTTGGGCCACTTCCTCATGTAACTTACTTGTGCCTTCAGGAACTGCTTGAGCTCTATCTCATATATACCATTTCCATTTTATGGTGGACTGCTGCTGTGCACACCTAACTTTAGGGCTTGGTGGGTCAGACAACATCCAGCTTATGATAGGTAACTCAGGTATCAGTTAACTTGGTGGCCCATGGTTAAGCAATCGGTCATCTCCTAAGGCCCACTAGCAGACCAACAGCTGTTTCTCAATTGGATAGTAGTTATCTGCAGAAGATGGTAAAGCTTTACTCCAAAATCCTAAGGGCCTGCATTGTGGTTCTCCTATAGGAGCCTGCCAAAGGCTCCAAGCAGCATCTCTATTTGCCACTGACACTTCCAGCACCATTGGATCAGCTGGATCACATGGTCCAAGCAGGAAAGCAGCTTGTACAGCAGCCTGGACCTGTCATAGAGCCTCATCTTGTTCTGGTTCCCACTCAAAACTAGAAGCTTTTCTGGTCACTCAGTAAATGGGCCTGAATAGCACACCCAAATGAGAAATATGTTGTCTCCAGAATCCAAAGAAGACAACTAAGCATTGTGCCCCTTTTTTGGTCATAGGAGGGGCCAGATGCAACAGCTTACCCTTCACCTTAGATATCTCAACAGGCCCCACACCACAGGACACCTAGAAATTTTACTGAGGTGGAAGGCCCCTGTATTTTTGTTGGATTTATCTCCCATCCTCTGCCATGCAAATACCTTACCAACAAATCTAGAGTAGTTGCTACTTCTTGCTCACTAGGTCCAATCAACATGATATCATCAACATAATGGGCCAGTGATTTCTTGTGGGAGGCAGAAATGATCAAGATCCCTGTGGACAATATTATGACATAGGGCTGGAGAGTTGATATAACCCTGAGGTAACACAGTGAATGTATACTGCTGGCCTTGCCAGCTGAATGCAAACTGCTTCTGGTGGTCCTTACTAACATCTATTACAAAAAAAGCATTTGCCAGATCAATAGCTGCATACCAGGTACCAGGGTATGTGTTGATTTGCTCAAACAATGATACCACATCTGGAACAGCAGCTGCAATTGGAGTCACCAAGTGGTTAAGTTTATGATAATGCACTGTCATCCTCCAAGACCCATCTGTTTTCTGCACAGGCCAAATAGGAGAGTTGAAAGGAGATGTGGTGGGAATCACCACCCCTGCATACTTCAAGTCCTTAAGAGTGGCATTAATCTCTGCTATCCATCCAGGAATCCAGTATTTACTATTTTGCTAGGCAGGGGCAGTTCTAACAGCTTCCACATGGTCTTTCCCACCATAAGAGCCCTCACTCATTGGGTCAGGGAACCAATGTGAGGATTCTTCCAGTTGCTGAGTATGTCTATTCCAATTATGCATTTCAGAACTAGGGGAATAACCACAGAATGGGTTTGGTGACCCACTGGACCCACTGTGAGATGGACCTGAGCTAAAACTCCATCAATCACCTGGCCTCCATAAGCCACAGCTCTGGTGGACCAAGGTGACCTTTTGGGTCTCCTGGAATTAATGTCACTTCTGAACCGGTGTCTAATAATCCACAAAATATCTGATCATTTCCTTTTCCCCAATGCACAGTTACCCTGGTAAAAGGCCACAGGTGCCCCTGGGGAAGGCTGAAAGGAAGATTAACAGTATAAATTTGTGGCAGTGTAACAGGGTCCTTCCCCAAGGGTACCCAGCCTTCCCCTCCTTCAAGGGGTTATGGATCTGTAAACTGTCTCAAGTTTGGAAATTGATTAAGGGGCCATGACTCTCTGTTTTTGTAATTCAAGATAGACTTTTGTTCACTTGACCTAGAATTCTTCTGCTTATACAGCTCAAACAAGAATTTAGTACACTGCCCATCAATTTTACTGCTAGGTACTCCATAATCTACTAGCCAATGCCATAAGCCTCTGCAAATCAGATTATTTTCACTTCTGCCTTGAGCCTTTTTTCCATTATGATAGCCATGCTCACCTTGTCTTTGATGATTATCTGCTGCCACATGGCTTCTGCCAACTTGGGATCTGATTATCTCCATTGTGTTTAAGGATTACAGCTCAGTGACAGCAGTTCCTACAATAATATCTGACCTACAGAGAAGGGCAACTACAGAGCTGTTCAGAGATGATGGAGCTAGTCTCACAAATTTATTCCTCACAGTCCTGGTAAAAAGTGTGTCCTCTGGAAATTCCTGGGCTGTGTGAGCAGGTGTTCCATGATAAATCCACTCTAGCATTCCAATCTATCTAAGCCTTTGAATTCCCTCCTCTACATTATACCAGATATCTACATTATATCTGGTTTTCAGAAAACTCAAGTCTGTGGCCACAGGAAATAAGATTTGCTTTCAGGGCACACAAAGAAACCTTTACATCTGTCATATAGTGCTTAATTTTCAAATTTGAAGCATTCTGCTCATCCCTTTCTCTTGTAATGTTATCCAGCATGTCTCAGAGAAACCAACCAACATCATTATACCTGTTAACTCCACAAAACTCTGTTAAGGTGTCAAAAACAGTGTCACCCAGAGCCTCGCTTCATGCAAGGTATGATTAGGAGAATCAACTGGTGATATTTTGCATATCTCCATTGCCAACTCACTCCATGGACTGTCAGTGCCATCTTGATTATTGGAAATGGAGTCATTAGTGCCTTTGTATCTAATCAAAGTAGAAAACCAATTGTAGAAGGCCATTTTAATACTCTGTTTCTCAAGAACCACTCCTGGTACCAAGCTGCACTAGTTAGGTTTCTCTAGGGGAGCAGAACCAACAGAAGATATCTGTAAAGGTGAGATTTTGTAAAACTGTCTCATGCAACTGTGGCGATGAATGAGTCTGAATTATGTAGGGCGGGATGCATGAGTCCAAATTCCATAGGGCAGGCAGCAAGCTGGCAATTCCGATGTAGGTCTTTGATGAACTCCCCAGGAGAGGCTGGCTGGCTGAAGAAGAAGTGAAAATTCTCTCTCTTCTCCCTTAAAAGTTTTCAACTGATTGGATTGCATCCAGCTGATTGAATTTTCTCATTGCAGAAGGCACACCCTTCATTGATGTAGCCAGTCACAGATGCAGTCAATTGGCTGATGATTTAATAAACCACATTTCTGTTTTAAAACCAGCCACAAATGTCCTTGCAGTAATGGTTATCTCAGTTGCTTGACCAGACACCTGGGCACCATCACTTGGCCAAGTTTCCTAACCATCACAACTCCCATTAGCATTTCTTGAGAGGCAGTTCTTCTAGTGACAGATTCTGTTTTTTTTTTATATATATATCTAGGAATGCCTTAATTTCTCCTTCATTTATGTAGGAGGAAATGTGCTGTATGTGGAATTTTTAATTGGTAGCACTTTTATTTTAGTGCTTTAAATATGTCACCTCTCTGCCTTTTAACCTCTATGGCTTGTGATGTGAAATTAGCTGTTTATCTTATTGACAATATTTTGTATGTGATGAGTCACTTCTCTCTTTCTGCTTTCAAGATTTTCTATTCTTTTCAGAATGAAAAAAGTCTGTATTAGTTTTTTTTTTAGCCACTGAAGGCTCTATACAGTTTTCTTACTTATTAGCTAATGGTTGGGCAGACATTTCCTTAAATGCCTGGACCGAATGGTTCCCCCAGTCTTTGTCAAGAGTCTCTCTCTCTTTCTCTCTCTCTCTTTCTCTCTCTCTCTCTGTATGTGTGTGTGTGTGTGTGTGTGTGTGTGTGTGTGAGAGAGAGAGAGAGAGAGAGAGAGAGCACATGTGTGTTGGGGCATGCTTTCAACACTGAGCCAGGCAATTTACAAAATTTACAACTCTCCCTTACATTCACTTCCTGATTGAACATAGGCTCCAGTTCAGCTTAGGGTATTCTCAGGTGTTTCCTTAGCAAGTGCACTGGACATGTAGGTTCTAGCCTTCTAGATTCCTAGGAATATAGCTGAGTTAAAATGGCAAGTCTCTCAGAATTTGCCTTTGAAGGATCTCCTGCTCCACTTTGCTCCCTCCAGTGGTTGCTATGCTCTTGGTTTTCAAAATTATTGTGACTGTTGATGTCAAGGCAACTGTGAAGTTGTGGAGGAGTTTATGGGAATAAGGCAAGCTAAAATACCACAAAATTTGCAATTCTGAGATTCAGATGTTTTTTCTTGAGTAAACGTGCAAGATTGCAGCATGCTTTTGGTTAATTCTCAGTTCTGAAAAGATTGATTCTGACAAATTTTTGCCATTTTTCTCATAGATTTTGTGGAAGATAAAATTTTTGGAAACCCATACACCACCATTTTCACTGGCATTACCTCCTATTCTTTCCCTTTCCATTTTCTTTCACCACATAAAGACTTTCTCTGTGTATACTAATGGGCTCACCCTGTCTATTACAACACAAATTTTACTGGTTATTTTCATCACATAAATAAGGTACACTTCAAATATACACAAATTCTTTCCTACTTCCCTATTAATTTTCTCATCCTTGATCATGAATATTATCTCCACAAATCATTGTGTACATATTTATATATCTAGAATTTGTAGTATGCAAATTTTGCGATTACTTGGTCAGAGAGTATGAATATGTTTGATACTCAATATATCTTGCCTAATTGCCTTTTAGACTTGAACTTTAAAAGCTTTCTTGTGTTAGAAGAAATTCCTCCATGTATCTAAATCAAATCTTTCTTGAACCAACTTGTCATTTATTTTTGAATATCATCTTAGGTTTTTTTGAGGAATTTAAATTTACTGTGACAAATTGGATGGCTCACTGATCACTATTTGGTCAAGTAAAAATTCTTAATTTTTCAATTGTTTCATAATATGTTCCTACATCAATTTTTTTTGCTTAATTTCAACATTTTTTGTTCCATTGTTAATGAGGATTTCATATCCTGCTTAAAGAAATATTACATTTGTGGGAAAAGATACCCCTTGTCATACCTTAGCTACTGAAGCAATGTTATAGAAGTCCCTGAAAGTAAAGGGATGGCTATTTACTACATCTTGATATTAGCATCTTCTCTTAAAGATTAAGAGATTAAGAGAAAGTCTTTATGTGGTGAAAGAAAATGGAAAAGCTGTTAGTCTAATTTTAATCTTCAACTTTCAGGGTAATGTTCATTCAAATTATGCTGCTATACATTTAGAAAGACAATTTATCAACAATCTCTGATCTTGGGCAGTAATTGTGCTATTCTTCCCAGGGTTACATGTCTTTTATTTGGCTCCTTGTTTAAACTAACAAGTCTGTGTTTTTCTTTCTTTTATCTTATTTTATTTTATAAGTGTAAAGCTGTAGGAAATTAAAGAGACAGTATGCATAATAATACCTATGTTAAGTGAAAATTTTGAAGGGAAGATAAGCAGGTTTTAATTGAAAGGTTAAACTTAACTAGATTGAAATTAATTATAGTTCCTTTCAATATGGTTGACAGGAAATGACCAGTCTGTGACTGTGTAGTTCATTGGTCAGAACATTATGCCACATGCTACTAATGTTAGCAACTTTTCTGGTTCTATATCTTCAATATCTAGTTACTTATGTATAATGGGAAATTGTTCTAGTATCAGGAGTTTCAAAGCCATGCCATATTACTCCCTGTCTTTAATATGCTTGCTTTTTCATCAATCTATGGATACAAATTAGTGTAACAGATAGACTGTCATATTTTCTCAGATGCAATCATTAAATACGTTGGCTTAAGCAACAGAAATTGACTGGCCTATGATTTTGAGACTAATAGAAGCCCAAATTGGAGGCTTCAGCAAGGTGATGCTTTCTCCCTGAAGCCTGTAACCGTTGGGAGCTGGCTGCTGGGCAATCCTTGGATCCTTGGTTTTTCTTTCACATGGCCATGCACATGGGAATATCTTCTTCTTTATTTTCCAGGATCCAATGATTTCCAGATTCTGGCTCCTTCCCATGGCTTTCTTTCTGTGTCCTTTTCTATAAAGCCTCCAGTAATAGGATTAAGATCCATTCTGATTCAGTTGGCCACACCTTAATTAAATATAACATCTTCAATAGGTCTTCTTTATAATAGGTTCACACCCACATGAGTGGATTAAGATTAAGAACATGTAATTCAACCTACCACATAGCCATAAATTGAAATATCAACTATGCTAATTTATTTATTAAATTAAGTAATATGAACATTTATATTCCCTGCATTCCCCTCCCATCCCAGTCTCTCCAGCCTCTGGACAGAAGGAGAAAGCATATTCAAATTTCACTCACCCTTTTTTTATTTCCCTTGCATCAGGCTTTTACTCGGGTCTCTCAGAATGAAGAAATACTTTTAGGTGCTATTGCTGTTTCAGTAGACTTCACAGTCTCCTGCTGGGTGTTGGCTACTCAGGTGGGTAGTTTCATACTAGCAAAACTGAGATACTGGAGGTGCCACAGTAAGCTGTAGAGAATCTATCTTTCCTCTGTTCCTGTTATCTTTCACTTTGCAACAGAACAATGTGTTGGTTAAATATCACAACATTCACAGCATGAGAGATGTGTTCTCTTTCACTGGGACCAGTAGGAGACTTTGACATGGATAATCTGGCCATGCATTCAAATACTCCCTTAAGTGGATTGTTACAAGTTTTAGACTAGGGTAGGAGGAGGACTTTGCAAGCTCATTTCTCCCCTCACACTAATTTTTGTCTTCCCACAAACTTTTCAGTTATAAAGGAGATGTTTTTGTTTTTCAACTGTTATCTGAGCTTGGGTAGAGAAGATAACTTCTATTTTTGGAGCATCCCCAAAGACTCCAAAATCTGTGGTGGAATGATGCTGCTAGTGCCCATGTGTCTAATAGGGTTTTGTGTGAACCAGTGCCCTTGATTTTTTTTTTATGTCCCTCCCTCCTATTCTCTACTGAGCCCATGGTGGTCTAGGCCAGGAGAAAAGTCTGAGACAGACAACCACAGTGTACAGTGATTTCCCCTTGGCTCAGATGACTAGGGTTTTCTCACTTGATCAGGCTCATCATACCCAGCTGGCTCCTTCTTCCTCAGGAATGAGTTCTCCCCCTGGAGGCTTCCCAGGCTCACATGTTCTACCACTTCACCAGCTATGTCTAAGTAATCTTAATCCCAATTAATGCTCATTTTGGTACCAATGAATCAGCCAGTCACAGTGTGTAGAAATATTATGGACCATAGCTAAGTGCTGTGAGCAAGGGGATAAAGTTGAGAACCAGGCGACATTGCCACAGGCACAACCAGGGTCAAACCCAGCAATTTCTGACTTAATAAAGCTAAGACTTAGTTGTGCAATCAGAGCTGATGCCTAGATCTAAGCTGGATAGAAAAATTCACAGGGGGTTCATGGCCAACCCAAATCAGAGGACAGTTATTGAACCAATGAAACTTGAAATCACAGACTCTTAGAGCTCTAAGGAAACTTCCAAAAGATATGATTGCAGTAATTTTTAGTTTTTTATCCATATTGCTCCTCATTCACATGACTTATTTCAAAGAAACTCAGTATTTCTAATGAACTTGAAAGGCTGGTTGGAATGCTACTTAAGGAATAGAGGCACTCATGTCAGACAGCCTGGGTTCAAATCCCAGATCCTTCACTTACCCCACTTATTTGATCTTGGACACATTTCTTCACTTCTCCATGCCTCTGGTTTTTTGCATTTGTAAAATGTGTATATCAATAATATCACTTCAGAGTGCTATTGTAAATATTAAATGAATTAATGACATGTAAAGCTTTTAAAAGATAGTAAATGTAATGTAATTAATTTTAGGCTCTAGATGAAAGCAGAATGGCCCTGGATTAGGAAAGGTAGGTGTCACATCACGGCAGCCTCTGTGAGGTTCCATAACATTCTTGGGATTTTTCAGAGCTTGCTTTCAAAATAATTGCTCCAGTACAACCCCCATCTACTGCAAGAGCTCCTTCAATATTACCCATTTCAAACATTGGTATCTGACCTCCACATGACACTTTCAGCAATGGGGAGTTCATTATTAAAATAATAAAGTTCATTCTAACTATTCCAGATATTAAGGAGATATCTTACATTAATGCAAACTCTCCTGCTCATGGAAGTTAAAGGCACCACTGACCCAAGAAGCACACTGGATGCAACAGCCAGAGCAGGTGTCCCTGACTCTAACAGTCATGGGATACCATTCCTGCTACCTCTTAGCAGTGTGACCTTGGGCAAGGTTACTTAATGTCTCTGAATCTTCATTTCCTCATTTGAAAATTGGGTTAAAATATAGTATATAACTCATAGATTTTTCCTGAGGATTAAATTACCTTATATATGGGAAGTTCTTGGCATATACTAGACACTCATAAAGTTGCTTGCTATAATTTTACCTATTGATTCTTTGTCCTTTGAATATCTATAGAGGCAATTTAAATGATTCTTTCACAAGGCACCATGTTAGGTTTAATAAAGAGATAGTTTAACAGATGATATAACCCCACTTCTTTTCCTTTCCCTTTCCTTTCCAACATTTTCCAAATATTCTTCATTTGACTCTTTTTTTCCAGGTGCCTCACCATCTTGATTGTTCTCCTTTGATTATTCTTTAGTTTGCCAATGTTTTGTGAACACTCTGACCATCAGACCTTATTACTAGTTCCCCACGTATGGTTATTAGACTTTCCTTTGATAGGATGCTTGAAATTTATTAACATAACCAAAGTTTTTGAACTTTCATTAAGTTCCTAGCTCATATTCCATCTATATTAAACTAAAATCCAGAATTGGGGTAGAGGGGAGGGATTTTATCTAAGTTTTTTTCAACCATTTCCTTTGTCTTGTATTCTTGAAGAGATTGCATAATGCAATAATTCAGTCTCTTGTTAATAATTAGTCTAGGAAGTATCTATTTGTGTCACCAACACCTTCCTGATATTAGGACATATTATAAAAAATACCTATGATATAAGAAACCATGGGCAAAAGTATTTTCCACAAAATATAATGTTTATCCTGAAATTTGTTACTATAAATAATAATTATTATAAATTTATTATTCATTTTGCCCTGCTATATTTTATTGACCTCAAACTTTAAGAGAGTGACTTCATAAAAATGCATCATGAGAGTAGTGGCAAAGAGTAAAGAGGATCCCCAAATATATATCTCATCCTTTTCCCCAATAATAGACACCCCTGTATTTGATCAATGAATTAGTTGAGAGAGCAGATATGGTTTTGCTCCTGCTGATCATCTAAATTTAGCATATTGTCCTGTGACTTTACCAATTTGTTCAAACACTGAATGTGGAAATGATGTTTTGATTTATACTGAATAACTACTAAATGTCAGTTACTATACTAGAATCTAGAGATGAAATGGAACAGAAACTTACAGAGATACAGCCTTTTCCTTTAAGGAGATTACAGCCCGCTCTGACTAAATAGTCCTGAAATGTCATAAAGTGTTATTTCACAGCTATTTATTAGTGCTATGAAATCATAGGAGAACAACTAACTCTGCCTGCATGGTGAGGTTGAAATAGAAGACATCATAGAAGAGGTGACTTTTTTTTTCTGAGACCTGAAAGATGAGTATGAATTTTAAAAATTAACAAGATTTTAAAGATATTGTTAATACATATAAATTTATATCTATATCTATATCTGTCTATCTAATGTGTGTGTGTGCATATGTGTTGACTATTATATAAAATACATACTATATATATTGGAGAGAAAATACTGACCTGCTTTAAGGAAAATATTATTTTTCAGCACTTTTGAATTATGTCTTTATTTAATTAATGCAAAAGTGTTTGTTATTCTTACCCTATTCATTTAAAACAGTCCAGAATGGCTGTTATTTGGCCAAACCATTTTAACTATATCTCTAAGAGTTCCTTTACAGATTTGTTCTCTTTAATATTGCGGGACACTGATTACGTGCTTCAACTTGGCGGGCCTGGGCTGGGGGACCTGATCAGCCCCTGGGGAGGGTGGTGGGCACGGGCGACAGCGCCCTCCGCAGCCCCCCGGGCCATGGGAAAGTGAGGCCGGAGGCAGGCCCCATTTCCTCACCCAAAATACCACTGTTAGGGGAGGCTTGCCGGAGGGAACCGCCTTTCTCCCCACCCCCTTATCTTGCCCGGACACTCCCCGTTGCCAGTGCAACTCCCATTACCACCAGTGCGCATACATTGTTTGCCAGACCCGTTACCGGAGCAACTCTCGCCCCTCACTTCTTCAATCACCTCCGCGCCTCTCAGAACCAATCCACCGCTTTAACCTCTACAGCTACCCCGCCTCTAAACGCCCGATATAAGCTTGACTCTCCCCTAATAAAAC